>NW_027432171.1:0-2722 GCF_044706935.1 Curcuma longa
TAGAAGTCCATGGACTCGGAGAGACGTCCACAGACTCGGAAAGACGACATCGGTTCGGGAACAATCTCTTTAGATACATATCCAGAAAGACTTAGTAGTGTCCATGGACTCAGAGAGACGTCCATGGACTTGGAAATATGATAGATCGAGAATAACATTTTTGAGTACATCCCCATAAAAACTCAGTATCCATGGACTCAGAGAGACGTCTATGGACTCGATAAGATGAAGGATGAAAATAACCCTTTGGGTGCATCCCAAAAAGATTTAGCATCCATGAACTCAGGAAGACATCTCTGAACCCGAAAAGATAATAGATGGAAAATAACCCTGTGAGACATATCCCCGAAAAAACTCAATTTCCATGAATTCGAAGAAACATCCATGGACTTAGAAAGATGACAGATGGGAAACTATACCCTTTGGATATATCACTAAAAAACTCAACTTCCATAGATTCAGAGAAATTTTCATGGATTCAGAAAGATGATAGATCAGGAGTAAATTGCTTTCCCCCTTCTGACACCGCACCCCTCCCCTCTTCTCTCTCTCTCCCATGCAAATGACTGCATTACCCTTTCTTCTTTCTTTTTTTATTTTATTATATATATATATATATTTATTTTATTATATATATATATATATATATATATAATTTTTATTTAGTTTTATTTTTAAAGTAATTTTGTTTATTAATTTTCCATTAATACTTATATATATTGTAATTTTATTTAATTTTTATTTAGTTTTATTTTTAAATTAATTTTATTTATTATTTTTTAAATTTTATTTAATTTTCATTCAGTTTTATTTTTAAATTAATTTTGTTTATTATTTGTTTAATTTTATTTAATTTTTTACTTAGTTTTATTTTTTTAATCAATTTTGTTTATTAATTTTTTATCAAATTTTTTTATTTTTTTACTTATAATTTTTTATCAAACTAAGAGCGTCGAGAAATAGCTATTGCTCATGTTGGCAATCACTTCGTACAAGTTTTCTTACATCCTCATTATCCTGTACCACCTATTCCAACGTGGTGGTGACAACATTCATCGTATGAAGCTAAAGGATGGGTCATTCATTATAGGACACGTATTCAATGTGTATGGTAATAGGTACACCACCACCAAACGCGTCAGGAGCAGAATTTGGAGGCAATATTGATTGAAATTTCTATTTTTATATATTTTCATGTTTTTTTTGTATTATTACATGTACTCTTCATTTGGAAAAAAAATGTTTGTTCCTAAGTTATGAATGTGTTCAGTATTAATTGTTAGTATTTTTGTTAGTTTTAAATATATAATTTTTATTTTGATCCATATTTTTATACTTGTTAACATTTTTATAAATATTAACTCCTAAAATTTATAACTAAAAATAAACAAAAGATTATAAACATATAAAAAATTATTCAAAAAAATCAAACTGATAAAAAAATTGATTAATAAAAAAATAAAATCAATAAAAAATAAAATTTTAAAAAATAATAAATTTAAAAAAATAAAAGTATTATGAAAAACATAATAAATAAAATTAATTAAAAAATAATTATGAAAAAAATTGAAAAATTTTTGTAAATAAAAATTGAAAAAATAATATCATATTGATGAAAAAATAATAAATTAAATTAATTAAAAAATAAAACTAAATAAAATAAAAAATATATAAGTATGAAAGCTATTTTTAAATAAAATTAATTAAAAAAATAAAACTAAATGAAAATCTAAAAAAATTAAAAAAAAAAAGAAAAAGGGTAGAAGGGCCATTTGAATAGGAGAGAGGAGGAGGGGGGAGGGGGCTGTCAAATCCCGGGGGTGGGAAAAGCAGCCCTCCACAGTTCGATTACGTCGACGCCAACAGACGTCTAAAACTGGTACATGCTTGAAGGATGACTTTTGCATGTCTCCCCCTGCTGAAAGTACCGAACCGTAGGGAATGTACCACACCTAAGGTAAATGCCATCCCATCCTTGAAGCTATCTTTTGCCCCTGCTGCTGTGAGGTAACCGGAAAATGCAGCTGTTCACATGGAGCTTCGAGCTTGGCTATTCTTGTATAAAGCAATTGAAGCTCATTGAAAGGTTCGTGGCTGGTTGATCGGCTGAAAAATTCATACAACAGCGCTGTGAGTAAAGTCAAAATAGTGAATAGATCTGTCCATCACTGTTCTTCCTCTTCTCTCTCTCTCTCTCTTGTCTTCGCTTAAGCCCTTCCACCGATGCCCCCACGGGCGGGGTCAGCCGGTAGGTTGGCGGTTCCAACCTTTTGCAGCATTAAGCCCTTCCACCGATAGAAGGCCCTTTGACTCATCACCTATCGAAACCCTTCCTCAACGGAAGGATTTTTTTGTTCTGATTCAAGTCCTCTTCTTGGAGATGATCTTTTCATTTAGCCTTATGCTAATTTAACTATCGGAGGGGCAAAGTGGCTCCCACTCATTGTTGTTGACCTTGCAAATGCCAAGAACTGAAGTTCACTAGGGAACAACACGTGGCTACCAAAGATTCTACTTGTACGAACCCTAATTAAGTGTTAGGACCGATAAACAGAATCACTTTAGGCGTAGGCCAGGCCTAAAGCCTACGGCCCCAATTTTTATTGGGGCTCTATTACTTTTAATATATTAAATATATTTTTAATTATGTATATTTTAAAAGAGTGAAAAAGCATAGTCGAATAGGGTCCACGTGATAAAAGATTTATATGATCTCATTCTC
>NW_027432172.1:0-18509 GCF_044706935.1 Curcuma longa
TCAGTCTATGGAACATGACTAGGAAAGCGGCTAATTAAAATGAATGATTTTAGCTAAAAAGAAAGATTAAAAAGGAAAATTACAAGTTAGTACAAAATAAAAATCTAACAGGAAAGTGTAACAATTTAACAAACTATTTTGGTCTTGACTTCAGATTTACAGTGAAATCCTGAGTCAGACCGATGTCTATTGTTCCCCTTACCGGGAACGCGCCCTCACCCACTCTACTTTAGAGAATTTACCTTTCTGCCAACTAAGTTCTTTAGACTTGTTGGACTTATGCTTAGCCTCGATCCTCGTCCCCTAGGATTTCCACTGCTAGACATCTGATCCTCTTGACCTGCCTAGTCTTCCACCTGGTGCATTTAATCCGCCAAGTCTTTCTACCTAGTCCTCCTGATCAGGACTTCCTTGCTTAATCCTCCAGACCAGGTCTTCCCACCTGACCCTCCAGATTAGGTCTGTCCAGCCTCTAGTCAAGACTTTCACTACCTAGTCTCCACTAGGGCTTTCCTGTGCTTAGTCGCAACTAGGATTTTTCTGTGCTACCTGCACACTTAGATCAACTCATCAGTAAACATCACACACTTAACTTGAATATTTTTGTCATTATCAAAACTAAGGTTCGATTATCTAGTGCTCCCTGCACCAACACATGCATATGCTTAATTAATTATTTATGCACATAAATGTCATAGCATATATATTTATTTCTTGCTTCACTTAGAATGGTTATTTAAGGACATATGTTGCTTAACACTTATCCAACATAGTATCAGGGTAGGACGAGATAATAGTATGTTAAAGAAGCTTGGTCTAGGTAATCAAGTGAAATAAGGAGTATCTTAGTTGGTATGCTTAACTAAGTGTAATTGACTTAAGTTACCTCGCCGCATCCTAGGCTAGTTAGATTAGAGTTTTTAAAGAAGTAGGTTAAGTACATAATTTCTTAAAAAGACTTTATCTAAGGAAGTGATCGTTGTTCTGATAACCAAGAAGGGTCATTGCCTCACCATGACGTAAAAGTCGATTTTTAAAATGTGCACTTAACTAACTAATAGTTAAACTTGAATCTAACACAAGGTTAAATATTCATTAGAATTCAAATTAAATTAATAAAAATAAAATTGATAAAACATCTCACAAAATTCATAAGACAACTCTTATATTTTATGTACTAAGATACTTAGAATGAGTGAGTTGATAAGAATCATTAAATTAAGAAGCTTTGAAAATGTTTTTAAAATCTATAAAATTATTTTCCTAAACTATTTTTAAAAATTAAATATTTATTTGAAATTCATATTTGCTGGATGTACTTATACTATAAAGTTTTCAAAACTTTATATATGTTTGAAAATTGATAGACCAACACTTGGTCACAGAATCTCTAGGTCAACACTACTTCTAGAACCTTAAGATACATAAGCAGAAATTCCTTGTGGTCAGCAATGATATTCTAAGGGAGTGTCTAATTAAGAGGGAGGTCCTTCTTGAAAGATCTTATTTTGAAAATACCTTTTTAAAAAATTAAATTAAAAAACTCCTTTGAAAAAATACTTGAAAATCTTTTGAAAATTTTAATTTGAAAATTCATATTTTAATATATATAAGTTAATTATTCTTTTAACTTGGATCAACCACTAAGACATAAAGAGTTTGTCTTATGGCTAATAAGGAACTCTAAGGAAATATCAAATTAAGGGAAGATCCAAATTGAAAGATCAAATATACTTTTAAAAAATAGTTCAAAAACTCTCTGAAAATTTATTTAAAAAATTTTGACAAGTTTTGTTTAAAAAATGATGTTTTGAAAAAGACTTTAAAAATCATTTGAAAAATCACTTTGAAAAATTTCTAACAAACTTTGAAATGTTTTGAAAATATTCTTTTTAAAATTTTAAATATTTTTAAATCTACTATGATCTTTTAAAAAATGATTAGAAATTAAATTTTGACCATAGGAAAACCTATTGATTGTTGGTGCAAATCTCTCATTTGATTTAACGCCTTAAGAGCCAGTCTTTTTAATATATGACAAAGGGGGAAAGGAACATTTAAGTTAGAAAAAACCTAGTGAACCTCTCAATTGATTTAAACTTTATAACCTAAACCTAACTTAAGATAATTATCAAATAATAAAAAGGGAGAGATTGTTGGTGCAGTGAGCCCTTAGGGTTTCGATGTTAAACAATGTACCTGTGTCTGGTTAGTTTGACCAAGGGTTAATCTAAACAGGATTTGATATTTGGATATGAATTAAGTCTAGTCAGATTAAAGTTGACCAGATGACTAGCATGGGAAGTCCTAACTGACGGTTAGGCAAAGGAAAAAAGTCCTAATTGGAGGCTATACAAGGCAACTCCTAATTGGAGATTAGGCAAGGCAAGTCCTAACGGGATTAGGGACACCAAGCGAGAAAGCCTAAGCGGGTTAGTGGACTGGACGTCTAGCAAGTTGATGAGTCATTGAGGACCGAACATCAAAAGGAAAGTCCTGGGGGGCGAGTGATCGAAGTTGAGTAGAAGTCTAAGCAGATCAAGGGTGATTAGATATCTTGGTGAGAAGTAGCATTTTTTGCGAGTAAATTAAAGTTATTTTAGATCGGTTTGATCATATTTCATGTCATAGATTGAGTTTTTAGCGTATTTTTATATCTTAGATTAATTTCATGTCTTCATTAAATTTTTTATTAAATTTGAGGCATTTATTGATATTAATTTATGCATTTAATTTTGTAGAAAAATAGGATAATAATTGAAGGGCTCATTCGCAAGAAAAATCAATCCTGGTTTGAGTTGGACTCAAATTCGATTCTAATTGACTCAACCAGGTTGAAAAATCAGATTCAAATTGAATTCAAATCATGCCAAATTCATTCAGCCCAATACACCACTCAACCCAAATCAATTCAGCCCAGTCCGGTTTGTTGCCCAACTCAACTTGGCCCGAATCAAAAATCAACCTGGTTCAAGATGGTCCAATTCCAATCGCCGGTTCAAGCACAGCTTATAAGGATCGCCGGTTCACACGAAGAACAGGGGCTCGCAATCGCAACCATTGTTGCTTTCTCATCCATGACTTTTTCCTCTGTTCTTCCCCTGTTCTTCGTCTTCTTCGCCGAGCCTCCACTTCCTCCTCCCGATCAGCTCAAAGCAAGGCGTGGCGGCATCCGATTGAAGAGTGTCGGCAGAGCTTCTTCCTTCCCCTATCGACTGTGCTCCGCTCGTTGTAAACGATTTGCTCCAGCGAGCGACGACCGTCGATAATATCCACCTCCGCCTCCACAAAAGCAGCATGCGACAGCCGATCTCCTGGCGACGATTTGTAGCAGAGAATCGACCGGTCTCCTGGCGGTGATTTGTAGCAAGGGATTCCCGTGCTTCTTCGACTTCCGCCGTCCCCGAAAAATGGCAAGGTAAGGGTGTTCATTTCTTTGGTTTCTGACTCCTTTGGCGACGATTTATAGCAGAGAATCAGGGC
Source organism: Curcuma longa (assembly GCF_044706935.1). Taxonomy (NCBI): domain Eukaryota; kingdom Viridiplantae; phylum Streptophyta; class Magnoliopsida; order Zingiberales; family Zingiberaceae; genus Curcuma; species Curcuma longa. The sequence goes on from NW_027432172.1 coordinate 3,484, forward strand.
AAGGGCTAGGCATCCATCATCGTTGTCTTCTTTGATCATGCTCCGTCGTGAGCGATTTGCTTTGGTGCGATCCACTGTCTCGTTGGCGCGATTCAACCGGAAGTTGCTGGAAGCTTTGTGCTGTGCCGATTTGGAGAGGAAAGAAAACCCAAACCCTAATGCTTTCATCCCTGTTCTTTGTTCTTCTCTGTTTTTACTTGTTCTTGCTTTACTGTTCTTGTTCTGTTAATTTGAAATCAAAACTCTCGTGAACTAACTTTAATTTCTAACCCTAATTCCTAATCTAATTGCTAAACCTAATTTTTAACTATGATTTTAACACTTACCCTAAGTGATCCTAATTTCTAATCTAACCTTAATTATGTTCTTTGGTGATGTTGTGTTGTTATCGTGAATGAATCAAAACTCTTGTTGTGTGATGTTGTTCGGTTGTTTATGTGTGAAGCAGAATGGTGATTGGTGAAGGGCTGTGGAACACAAATTGGTTAGTCTTAAATTGTTGAATGTGGATGAATTGATAATTGAGTAGTTCATTTAGTTGTAATCCTATATTCTATGTTGAATTGGAATTTGTTGGTTACATGGACATGTTGTTGAGTTGTTTGGAAATGAATGAACCAGTTACATGATGTATGGTTGTCATGACTCAAATGTAAATGGATCCTGTGAAGTTGAATGCATGTGAATAAAGTATTTGGATTGTAATTTATTGTTTGTATGTTATTGTAACTTAGTTGGTGTATGAGATTGTGTTAGTGCAGGAAGCACTAGCAGATCAAACCTGAGTTTTGATTATGGAACTAGGATCAAGTTAAGTATGTGGTTTGACTAACAAGGTTGAAATGAGTTTGCAGAAAACAGGTTAAGTCTTAGTGCGGCTAGGAATGAAGACTTGGCAGAGTCAAAGTGCACCAGGCACAGGTCTGGACTTGGTCAGGAGGACCTAGTTGTAGATGAATTGGACTTGGTCAGGAGGACCAAGTTGCAGAGAAGAATGGACTGATCAGGAGGATCAGTTGCATTCAAGTCCTGGGGGGCAACGACAGAGCCGAGCAAAAGTTCAACGGGTCAGGAGGACTTGGTTGGCATCAGGTAAATTCTCCCGAGGGGAGTGGGTGAGGACGCGTTCCTACAAGAAACAGTAGGCGCCGGACTTGAATGCTTCCTTTTGATGTTAACTCCATATAGTGATTGGCATACGTTTACTTCAGTCTAAGTTATTTTTCAAGAAAAAAGGTTATGATGAGAACACTCAAAGCACTTATACTAATGGATATAGACTTTGAACTTAAGAGTTTGATAGTATCTTCTAAAGTTCTTACAATTAAACTAGCTTACGCCCTTGTTCCGGTATTAATTATTGTGATAGCATCTCATATACAAAATGATTTGGTATTACAAATCTGTGATTACATCTGCAGATGCTAGCAACATATACGAAGATAGCATCAGAGGTATAAGATGCCTTTGTTAGGTAGAACTGAGAGTTAAGTCATTGGAAGAATGGGACTTGGGACTTGTTCTATCGTCAAATCACTTGAGGCACAGAGTAAGATAAAGACAAAGAGGGAAGGAGGGCAGTCTATCCACTTACAGTTGGATCGAGATATGCTCTGTCAGCATGCGCCAAGCGAGCTTGAAACAGTGACCACTCCAACATGGACCTCTCTCTTACCTGCCTCTGTAAAAAGAAAGGAAAGAAAATACAATCAAAACGAGAATGAGTTTCTGGTTTGGAACTACATTAACATTTGATGTTCAGTTCAACTTAGTTCAGCATTAACGTAGCCAAATGATGATATTGTCAAGCCATCATAAATGTTTTTTTTATTGAAAATCACTGGTACTATTTCTTTATTCTTTATGGAACAATATATAATAAAGTTCATAAAAATGAAAAAAAATATTAAATTATGAAGGATGCTTTTGAAAATGTTCTGCCACAGTACCCATTTTAAAAAGATGCCCAAGTGAGATCCCTGAGAAGATTTTTCCTCAAACTGGCCACCCCTCAACAAGGCAAATAGAATCAATCATTATTAAACAAGCTAACTTTGTGTCCTTGTTTGTGACTTCTTCATCTATTTATTGATCTAATGTTCAAACTCTCGATGGATGTCTCATCCTCTCTTCTCGATCCCTCGAGATGCATTGTCTAAGTTGGAATAAGATCATGATAGCAAGAAGATATCGATGAAGCCCCCCATTGTAGCCATGCATTGTTTAAGCCCACTCAGAACTGATGATGTTCTTAAAGTCCCCACTTCTGTCACCCTTCTATTCCACCTCTTCAATCTACACCTTTGAATTGAAATCAGCATGTGAGAAGTTGCTCAACTACTACGCTCTCATCTGAGTATTCTTGGTTTGTACAAAATTCATGTTTTGAGGAAAGCAAATTCTATCTTTTCTTAAAGTCTGCCATTTCTAACCAAAACATGGTTATATGCTTTAGTAATTTCTTAACATTTTGATTCTCATATATAGTCATCCAGTCATTTTAATTTAGAGAATTGCATGCATTTTATCCTACACTGGCTAGGAAAGAACAAATTATGAGGACAACATATTCATAGTTTGACATTTTCAGCAAAAGGTCAAGTTATGCTTTCCTTCTTCAGTAAACATCTGAAGAGAGAAAAATGCCAGGTCTCGCAGTTTACTACTAGCAAATGGCTGACCCGACCTATCCATCCTTTAGGACCTGATGCCGGTGCATAAATGACGTGGCTCTTTCCCTAGGGTAAAAGTCAAGGGTCAAGGGGGAGTCAAGAATAGGACTGATTTGGCAAGGCTAGTCAAACGGGCTGGTCAACATTTGTCTTTTGTGGATTCAACAAACTACACATGTTCCAAGACAGCCTTTATAAAGTTGTCAGAGAAGATGCTTTTTTTCCTGCACATAATGCCAAAAGGAAGAAAGAGAAGAGGAGATATGTCAGATTTGGTCTCCCTGTGTGCCTACATAAGGGAGAGCTCTAGCAAAGGGAAGAGGGGATCATCATCTTCTTCCTCTCGCAGGAGGGGGCTTCTCCTTCGGCAGGATCTTCTTCTTCTTCTTCCAATAGAGGGCTGCTGGGAACCTCTTCTTCCTCTTCTTCTAAGAGGAGGCATCTCTGCTCCTGGACGGGCTATGCATTTTAGGTTCTCACCTCTTCTTCGGAAAGGAAGCTCTTCTTCTTCTCCCTCTTGGAGGGTTGGTTCGACCTTCTAAACTCTTCTTCTTCTTTTACATTTTCATTTATCCTTCTACGGAATACTGACTTGAGCGTCGGAGTGGCCCGCCGGGACTTCCCGGCACCCCTCTCACCTCCTGTTTAAGTGCGTTTCAGGTCATCATCACCCTGTCCCTCCAACTCCGTTAGAAAGCGGTACCCGTCAGACCGTTCGTTGACTGGTGGCTTGACCATCCCGGTTTTTAGCCGGAACATTTTGGCGCCGTCTGTGGGAAATCTGAGCTAAGCGTGATGGTTAACACTAGAAGAACTTCCGACAACCGTGATTCTGTCAGACAAAGGGACCGATAGAACTGTTTCAAGCACTTTCATGCTCTCATTACATCTTACTCGGCCAACTCGGTCTACTTACTCGGCCAAGTCGACCAACCTACTCGGCCTTCCTCAGCCTTCCTACTCGGTCTCTTACTCAGCCTACCCGACTTTCCTCGGCTTTACCACTCGGCCTCTTGCTCGGCCTACTCATTCAGACCTCTATCCAACATGCAAATCATGCTTTAATAAAATCACCTCATTGCCACGTTGTGAGCGAATTGTTAGTAGAACAGAATCACTCACGAAATACAGAGTATGAAACTTCTAGGCGAACCCTCACCAAAGGCATAGGCCCTGTTACAACATAATCAATCCCTTGGATCCGTACTCGGTAAATCTAAAGAAACTTGCCCAAAAGTTGTCTCGGGAAACATGAACTTTCCCTTCCCCCAAAGTTGCAATACGAGCATTGGGACTCCAACATGATCAACCCCTTGGATCTATACTCAGTACTTAAAAACTCACCAAAAATTGTCATCCCGGGAAACACAAATTTTTACTTCTCCCAGGCTTATTTTATCTTGATTAATTAAAGTTGCATGCAAACATTGAAAAAAAAAAGCATTGGGAAAAAAGGAGTTTAAATCCTCTTCCTCCTTTACCATTCGTTCTCTCTCTTTGGTTCCATCTAATGGTCCAGAAAATCCTCTTCCTCCTCTACCATTCGTTCTCTCTCTTTGGTTCCATCTAATGGTCCAGAAAATCCTCTTCCTCCTCTACCATTCATTCTCTCTCTTTGGATCCATCAAATTGTCCAAAAACTCTAGCTCTTTGTTGTTTTCTCCGCATGAACCTCCGGGCGATACACTACCATAATGATCCTCAACTGATGTATTTCCGACGGGGAACTTCTTTATCCTTTCACTGGATCCCTCGTACCTGAGATTCAATCGTCCTCCGGTGCCGACGTCGCTGACGGAGCCGGCTGCCTCTGGTCGTCTTGCGAGTCCGTGCCTCGTTGGACGACCTCTTCCGCGACCTCATCTCCATTTTCCACTCTCCAACTTTGGTCTCTTTCCGCACACCCTTTCCCACTGCACACCAACGGCTCGTGTGCTGGACATGGTGAATACGCCGCCGAAAGCATGCAGCAAATCTCTGATCTGTCTGAAAAAATCAGCAGCCTGCAGCACGCTTCCCACGCCGAAAGCACAGCCATCTCCCATCTACTTGATTTGACATTGAAAAAGAAAGCTACCAGACTTTGCTTTCCCTTTCTTCTCTCTCTACCTCTTCCTTCCCTTCCCTTTGTCCATTCCATTGGGAGAACTCGTACTGTCTCTTTCCTTTACATTCTTCCCTTCGATCGCTTTCTCTTCCCTTTCATCCTCTACAAACCCTCTCAATTTTTTCTCTTCCCTTCGATCGCTGCACGCCAGCGTCCACAGCGCCAACTCAGCAAGCTACAACACCACTTCAGCCGGCGCTCCGGACTTCTTCTACAGGGATGCCCTGCAGAAGCAGTACAAGTTTATTTCCCCAGGTGCTTCGTTGCTTGATCTTGGATGCTCACAAGGCGCTCGGCTCGAGGTAGCATGTCAGAGTTTGGGTCTGCCGGAGAAGAGCTGATCAGCATTTGGAATTAATATTAAAGGGGTTAAAGCTTCAGCTTCAGATCAATTGTCTCCAAGAAGCCTCTCTCCCAGAGCTCTTCACTGCCACCTCCCCTAAATTCTCCGGCGTCGTCAGCACTACTCCGGCTGCAAAAGCATCTCATCCATGTAAGTGCTGCCTGCCACCTCAGCGCCACATCAGCACTGCCATGCCACCTCAGCGCCGCATCAGCTCGCATGCATCCGACGTCCATCATACAACGGCACCAGCTGCGGCCTGCCGCATACGTCCAGCCCGCCTACAGCATGTGTCCGTCTACAGCAAACTCAGCAAACTCAGTCCACTACCAATGCCACATCACGCTGCTGCACTCCATTCCACTACAACACGCCTCTTTCCGCCTGCAACACGCCGAAAGCCATCCCAGCCCACTGCAACACGCCTCTCCGTCTGCAGCACGCCGAAAGTAGCTTTGACTTGCCTGCAGCACGTTCCCCACTGCACTCCAAGTGCTTGCATGCAGCCGTCCACCGCAGATCAACAGACTTCCCACCGCACGCCACTTGTTCACAGCAGGCTCCCCACCAACACCATGCCGCCTGCTCACAGCAGGCCTCCCTCCAATGCCACTCCAACGCAAGCTGCTCACATGCAGCACGCTTCCCCTCACATGCAGGAAGCTTCCACCGTGGACAGCAGATTGCCTCTGCTCATCTGCAGCAGACATCCACCGTACGCCAGCTGGTCAAGCAAACCAAATGCAGCACGCGCCTGGCCCCCCTGCAGCACCTCTGACCGCCTGCAGACCATGCCGTCCAGCTCACGCCAGCTCTGACCTGCCTGCACAGCAGGCGTCCAACACCCAGCAAGCGATCCTCATCAACGGCCACTCGGGCAAGGACGCCTCAGGCAACGACGAGCGGCCACTCTTCTTTATGGAGGCCGGCAAAACCTACCGTTACCGCATCTGCAACGTCGGATTGAAGGTAACATTAAATTTCTGGATCCAATCATACTCGATGCTGCTTGTGGAGATGGACAGGTCTCACACGGTGCAGAACAGCTACGATGCCCTCGACATCCCTGTCGGCCAGTGCCTCTCCGTCCTGGTCACCGCCGACCAAACTTCCTTGTTTTCCCTGACCGGCCTGATTTCCTGTCCCGGTCTTGCTCTGCCATGCTCGACCTTGCTTTTCTCGGTTTTATTTTTCTCGGCCTTCCCTGACCGGCCTGATTTCCTTTCCCGGCCTTCTCGGCTTTGTTTTTCTCGGCCTTCCCTGGCCGGCCTGATTTCGTTTCCCCGGCCTTGCTCTGCCATGCTCGGCCTTACTTTTCTCGGGTTTAGCTTTCCTGGTTTTCCTGGCTTCTCTTTCCCTGCCTTCCCGGGTTTAGCTCCCTGGCCTGGCTTGGTTTCCCTGCCTGGCCTGATTTCCTTTCCCGGCCATGCTCGATCTGGTCTTCCCTTGCCGGCCTGATCTCCTTTCCCGGCTATGCTTGGTTTTGTTTTTCTCGGTCTTCCTTAGCCGGCCTGATTTCCTTTCCCGGCCTTGCTCTGCCATGCTCGGTCTTGCTTTTCTCAGGTTTAGCTTTCCTGATTTCCCGGCCTTCACCGGCCTGGTTTCCCGGCTTTCCTTGGCCTGGCCAGACTTCCCTTGGCCAGACTTCTGGCCTGACCTGGTTTCCCGGCCTTCACCGGCCTGGTTTCCCGGCCTTCCCTGACCTGGCCTGGCTTCTCTTTCCCTACCTTCTCGGGTTTAGCTTTCCTGGTTTCTCGGCTTTCCTTGGCCTGGCCTGACTTCCTTGGCCTGGCCAGACCTCCTTGGCCTTCAACTTATCACCCTCGACAACCTTCCCCTTGCGCCTACGACCTTGTCTCCACTGTTGGCCTCTCTGAGTTCTCTGTCAGGCCTGATTTTCTTACTCGACCATGCTCGGCCTGACCTTCCCCGGCCTGGCCTGGTTTCTCTGTCAGGCCTGATTTTCTTTCCCGACCATGCTCGGCCATGCTCAGCCTCGCTTTTCCCGGCCTTCCCTGGCCTGGTCTGGTTTCTCTGCCAGGCCTGATTTTCTTTTCCCGGCCTTACCCGGCCATGCTCGGCCTGGCCTTCCCTGGCCTGGCCTGATTTCTCTGCCTGGCCTGATCTCCTTTCCCGGCCTTACCCGGCCATGCTCGGCCATGCTCGGCCTGATCTTCCCTGTCTTGGCCTGGTTTCCCTGCCTGGCCTGATCTTCCTTTCCCGGCCTTGCCCGGCCATGCTCGGCCTGATCTTCCCTGGCCTGGCCTGGTTTCCCTGTCTGGCCTGATCTCCTTTCCCGGCCTTACCCGGCCATGCCCGACCATGCTCGGCCTGATCTTCCCTGGCCTGGCCTGGTTTCTCTGCCCTGGCCTGATTTCCTTTCCCGGCCTTACCGGCCTTACCCGGCCATGGCCTGGGCCATGCCCTGGCCTGATCTTCCCTGCTTCGCTCAGCCTTGCCTGGCTTTTCTCTCAGCCATGGCCCGGTCTCAGCCCTGACCTGGCTTTTCTCCGGCCTTGGCCCGGCCACTCAGCCCTGGCCTGGCTTTTCTTCTCTGCCCTGGCCTGGCTTTTCTCTCAGCCTTGGCCCGGCTTCTCTCAGCTTGGCCTGACCTGGCTTTTCTCTCCCAGCCTTGGCCCGGCTTCTCTCAGCCCTGGCCTGGCTTTTCTCTGCTGCCCTGGCCTGACTTTTCTCTCAGCCATGGCCCGGCTTCGCTCAGCCTTGACCTGGCTTTTCTCTCAGCCTTGGCCCGGCTTCGCTCAGCCCTGGCCTGGCTTTTCTCTCTGCCCTGGCCTGGCTTTTCTCTCAGCCTTGGCCCGGCTTCTCAGCCCTCAGCCTTGACCTGGCTTTTCTCTCAGCCCTGGCCCGGCTTCGCTCAGCCTTGGCCCGACTTCACTCAGCTCTGGTGCCCTGGCCCTTCGCTCTGCCCTGGCCTGACTTTTCTGCCTTCAACCCTGGCTTGACTTCCTTGCCTTCCCTGGCCTGGCCTGGCCTGACTTCCCTGCCTTCCCTGGCTAGGTCTTGCCTGACTTCCTTCTCAGCCTTCCCAGGCTTCCCTACTTTTCAGCCTTCCTAGGCTGCTCATCCTTCCCTGCCTTCCTAGGCTTCCCTACTGCTCAGCCTTTCTGCAGGCACCCCGAGCTCAATGCTCAGCTCCATCCTGAGATTCCGCACTCAATGGAGGTAGAGACCCACTCCCTCAGCATGCTCAACTCCATCCTGAGATTCCGCACTCAATGGAGGTAGGGATCCGCTCCCTCAGCCTTTCTACAGGCACCCCGAGCTCAATGCTCAGCTCCATCCTGAGATTCCGCACTCAATGGAGGTAGGGACCCGCTCTCTCAGCATGCTCAACTCCATCCTGAGATTCCACACTCAATGGAGGTAGGGATCCCTGCACTCAGGCTGCTCAGACTTCTCAGCCGTCCCAGGCTGCTCATCCTTCTCAGCCGTCCCAGGCTGTTCATTCTTCCCAGCCTTCCTAGGCTTCCCTACGGCTCAGCCTTCCCAGGCTACTCAGCCTTCTCAGCCTTCCCAGGCTGTTCATCCTTTCCTAGGCTTCCCTACGGCTCAGCCTTCCCAGGCTGCTCAGCCTTCCAGCCTCATGGGCTGCCTTCCCAGGCTGCTCAGGTAGGGATCCTTCCTTTAGGCTTCCCTACGGCTCAGCCTTCCCAGGCTGCTCAGCCTTCTCAGCCTTCCCAGGCTTCCCTACGAGGGCTCAGCCTTCCCAGACTGCTCAGCCTTCTCAGCCGTCCCAGGCTGCTCAGCCTTTCCTCCCAGGCCTTCCTTCCCAGCCTTCCTAGGCTTCCCTACGGCTCAGCCTTCCCAGGCTGCTCAGCCTTCTCAGCCGTCCCAGGCTGCTCATCCTTCCTAGGCTTCCCTACGGCTCAGCCTTCCCAGGCTGCTCAGCCTTCTCAGCCGTCCCAGGCTGCTCATCTTTCTCAGCCTTCCCAGGCTGCTCAGCTTTCTCAGCCTTCCCAGGCTGCTCATCCTTCCCAGCCTTCCTAGGCTTCCCTACGGCTCAGCCTTCCCAGGCTGCTCCTAGGCTTCCCTCTCAGCCTTCCCAGGCTGCTCAGGCCTTCCTCAGCCTTCCCAGGCTGCTCCCCTTCTCAGCCTTCCCAGGCTGTTCTTCTTCTCAGGCTTCCCTACGGCTCAGCTTCAGCCTTTCTACAGGCACTCCGAGCTCCCTGCTCAACTCCAGCCTTCCCAGGCTTCACTCAATGGAGGTAGGGATCCGCTCGCTCAGCCTTTCTACAGGCACTCCGAGCTCCCTGCTCAACCTCATCCTGAGATTCCGCGCTCAGTCGGCTCAGCAGCTCTATTATTCAGCTCAGCAGCTCTATTAGCTCAGTAGCTCAGTCAGCTCAGCAGCTCTATTAGCTCAGTCAGCTCAGCAGCTCTATTATTCGTAGCTCAGTCAGCTCAGTCAGCCCAGCAGCTAGACTACTCAGCCACCCTGCCACTCTAATTAACTCAGTCAGCTCAGCAGTTTTATTATTCAGCTCAGCAGCTCTATTAGCTCGGTAGCTCAGTCATCTCAGCATCTCTATTAGCTCAGTCAACGATGCTTCCCTGGTTCAGATTATGGCTTTTTCAGCCTCACTGGTTTTCTTATATGGCTGCTCAGCCTTCCCTGGCTTCCCTATACCTCAGCCTTCCCAGGCTCCCCCTGCTCAGCCTTCCCATGCTCATCCCGGCTCTTAGCTACTCATTCGGGCCCTTAGCTACTCATCCAAGCTCTTAGCTACTCATCCCGGTATTCAGCCACTCATCCAGGTCTCTTGGCCATCTCGACCACCTCATCCCGGCCACCTCATCTCAGCACCTCAACATTTCAACTATCTCAGCAGCTCAGCATCTCAGCACCAGTATGATGAAAGAGATGGTTCAGTCGTTACACATAGTCCAGTCAGTCGGACTACGCCTCCTTCGACTAGACTTGATGGGGAGACTTGTGATGCCGGTGCATAAATGACGTGGCTCTTTCTCTAAGGTAAAAGTCAAGGGTCAAGGGGGAGTCAAGAATGAGGCTGATTTGGCAAGGCTAGTCAAATGGACTGGTCAACATTTGTCTTTTGTGGATTCAACAAACTACACATGTTCCCAGACAGCCTTTATAAAGTTGTCATAGAAGATGCTCTTTTTCCTGCACATAATGCCAAAAGGAAGAAAGAGAAGAGGAGATATGTCAGATTTGGTCTCCTTGTGTGCCTACATAAGGGAGAGCTCTAGCAAAGGGAAGGGGGAGGAGGATCATCATCTTCTTCCTGGGCATCATCTCCTTCTTCTCGCAGGAGGACTTCTTCTTCTTCCTCTTCCTCCAAGAAGGGACACTTCTTCTTCTCGACGGGCTATGCATTTCAGGTTCTCACCTCTTCTTCGGAAAGGAAGCTCTTCTTCTTCTCCCTCTTGGAGGGCTGGTTCGACCTTCTAAACTCTTCTTCTTCTTTTACATTTTCATTTATCCTTCTACGGAATACTGACTTGAGCGTCGGAGTGGCCCGCCGGGACTTCCCGGCACCCCTCTCATCCCCTGTTTAAGTGCATTTCAGGTCCTCATCACCCTGTCCCTCCAACTCCGTTAGAAAGCGGTACCCGTCGGATCGTTCGTTGACTGGTGGCTTGACCATCGTCGGTTTTTAGCCGGAACATAATTATTTGTCTTTTCTATTCTTGATCATAAAGTATAACATTATGTTGTATTTATACTACTTTTTTTCTTACATGTTCTAAAATTTTCTTGACTCTTAGTTTCTTACAAACTCTAGAATGTTTTGGAGTTCTCCACAAAGCTTAGCTTGAAGTTGTCTAATTTGTCATTCTTGAATAATCTAAAAGCTTCCTTTAAGTTAGTGTTTATAGTGAATTATTTTTCACTAGGTATATCTTAACTTAATGTTACACGTATCTTTACCACACTTAGCTTGTTCATAAGTGGATTCCTCCTCTTGCTCTGTTATTCGCATAGTCACATGTTGAACTGATCATGTAGTATACATAGACTTTATAGACTTTTAAAGTTAACAGATCCTATTATTCGTTGTCTTGTTGATTAAGCTGTTTGTGTTATAGCTTTTCATCGAGATGCATATGCTTCGTAACACTTCTTTGAGGTGTTTGTCTAAATGCATAAATTCTGATTCTCTGTAGCAAATATCATTGTTTTTTTTACATACAACAAGTTTAATTATGTCACTTCATTCCTTGCCTACCAATTGGAATTGATCTGCAGGCAATCACGTTTACTCGTCGGTCAACGTTGACTTGTAGTGGGCAAGCAACGACTTTAGTCAATGTTGACTGCGTGTCGTGCCAGGCACTTCAAGCAAGCAAGGAAATCCAGGGCGATAATTCAGATGATTTTCTTACTTAATTCGATTTTTTTTCTTTCTATTTTATTCCCTTCTCAAAGGTTTTTTCTTACTTGACAATGACTCCGTAAAAGTTTTATGTTAAAAAAAGTAAATGGTTTATATTAAATTATATCTATTATTTAATAAGATATTTTTTTCCTGCCGAATGGATAAGGAAACATAAAGCATGTTTGACTAGGCTTGGCTTAAGGAAACCTCTTAATCAATTAAAGCTTAACTTTTAAATAAGTTGTTTGGTAATTCTATTTATAAAAGCACTAGCAATATTTAAATTTACAATCAAGAATAACACTTGATGAAGTTGTTTGGTAACAACCTACCAACTCTTATAGATTAAGAGCACAGAAAAAAAGTATAAAAGAAAAATAATTAATAAAGTGTTACCAAATATTAGGCTCGTTTGAGCTAGTAGCATTTTCACCGTGTCATAGCACTTGGACAATCAAGCTTAGGAGTTGTTTTACAGTTCTGATCGAACCTACTTTTTAGGATTATTTGGGTGCTTGGATTCACATTTGGGTGCCTCCAACAAGGTCAATATAATCTAATCTTATCGTTGATTTATCTATTTTCGGACACCTAGATTGCTGACGTGGCAGTTAGTTGATCAAACTTTACTTCGGCTACAACTTATCCTTTTTCGAGCATCTAGATCCCTTTCAGGTGCTTGGATGTTGGTGTGTACCGACCAGTCAAAACCTGTCAACTCAGTTGCTAACTGCGTTCTACCCCATCTAGGCACCTGAAACCCTTTGTAAGTGCCTAGAACTCTTTTCAAGTGTCCAAATCTACCCTGAGTTGAACTTCAATTTGCGTTTTGCTTTTTGTTCCCTACACCATAGTGTTAGCACAAGCATAATATAATGAGTATGAACGACAACTTACAACTATCCAGGCTAAACTTTCGACCTCCCATGAAACCTTAAGTTGGATCGACGCCTATTGAGCGCGTCCTTATTACTCCGCTTGAGAGAGTTTACCTAATGTCAAACTTTAATCCACCTGACTTGTTTGGACTTTTGCTCAGCTGATCTTGACTTTCAGGACTTTCGTTAGATATTTGATCCTTCGACTCCATTTAGACTTCTGCCTCGTGTCCTCGACTCCAAGACTTCCTACTTAATATCCTCGACCTTCAAGGTTTCTTGTCCGATGTTTTCAATCTGTCAAGTCTTCCTATCTAGTCCCTTCGATTAGGACTTCCTTACCTACGATATGATTTTTAATATCGTGGTTGATTTTAAAAATAAATAGTATATTTTTGTTTGCAAAGATATAATATACACTCCACGTCAATAATACAAATATAATTTTTAAAATACAATAAAATATATAATAAACAAGTCAATAACAATTATCAAAATATTATAAATACGTACTACAATCCAATCCGGGTGACATATCCATAAAACAAGTTATTTTTCATATTGCTAGTTTATCAAGTATACAATAAATACCAAGAAATAACAATATAATAGGCGTAGAAAAACATATAGTTGTTCACTCTGAAACCACAGATAATTCACTACTAGAAATTAAACCTAAACTAGGTTTTGTTATTGCAACTGAATCCCCTCCTGACGAAAAGAAGGGCTTGGGTGGGATTGGAAGACAATCAACATCCTCAACTTCTAACATCTCAATAACTCTAGTCATAGTTGGTCTATCAAACGGCCTCATTTGAATGCACCACAATCCAACTATCGCCAACTTCTTCTCTAAGTTTTGTATCTCAAACTCCTCTTCAATTTCGACCTCTTGTGCAGGTCGAGTCAATTTATCATAAACCCATGATGGATAGTAAACTCGGCTTGAATTCCCTGCGAGAGGATCCACATTTCTTCGTCTTCCAGCCATTTCCATTAGTAGCATTCCGAAACTATAAACATCTGCTTTGAAAGAGATTTTTCCAAAGCTCCGAGATACTAACTCCGGAGCAGTATAGCCGATCGTCCCCCCTGCAGCACTAATGGATACTAGAGCATTCGTCTTCGGGTACAATTTTGCAAGTCCAAAATCAGAGATTTTCGGAGTGAAATTTTTGTCTATGAGTATATTTGGAGGCTTGATGTCGAAGTGTAGAATCTGCATATCACATCCTTGATGCAAGTAATCGATGCCCCGTGCAATGCCAATTGCTATCTGAATGAGTTTTTCAGAGGTGAAAGAGTGACCATTTGTTCCATCGGGAGCAAAAATGTACTTGTCGAGTGAGCCATTAGGCATGTACTCGTAAACCAAAGCTCTCTTGGATCCTTCGGAGCAATATCCAACCAGTCGCACGACGTTCACATGATGAATCCTTCCAATGGTGGAAACTTCATTGATGAAGTCATCGCCATTGCATTTGGAGTTGCTCAACATCTTGACTGCAACTAGATGACCTCCTATAAGTTCCCCTTTGAAGACTGAGCCAAAGCCTCCTTGGCCGAGCTTCTCTCTGAAATGCCTGGTGATGGCTATGAGTTCAGAGTAGGCATATCTCGTCGGCATCAGCGTTTGCTGGCGCTGAAGAAACTTCTCTACAAGGTCGACTGAGACTCGCCTGTTCCATAGTTTGTAACCGAGTAAGAACCAAACTATCATAGGCGCTATGAGTAATCTGCCAAGTATCAAGAACACTGCATAAACAAGAGTTGCTTTCAGATACATGGATTGGAATTTGGATTGGAGGGAGGGCTAGCAAGAGCGTCATAAATGTACCTACCTACAAAGAGCTGCACAATCTGGATCAATACCACCACAGCAATTGTTAATCGAGTTGTCAAAGTGTTTTTGTTTCTCTCTCCTATGCAAGATGCAAAGTCTATCTCACTTCTGACGAGGGAGAAAACTCGCAAGAGGATGGGGGATTTGCTTCTTAGTCGTTCCAAGAACTGTCTGCATGCATGAGATTAGTTTAACAAATGCAATTTCAATAGCCACTAGTATGAAGGGATTCAATTACCTTTTGAATACGCTCAGACATTGGCTGAATAATGTCGGTCCTCTATCGGTCGATAATGGCAGATGAAATCCCTCTTGTAGAATGTGGAATGCATCCCTCGTTGAGAAGGAGGATTCGGCCTCTATCGCTGGAATCATCGACACAAAATGGCATGATGGATAAAGGTACGACAAGCTATATCCTTCATACGCAACGACGACGTAGACAAAAGTGTTGTTGTTGCTCAAGCAAGGAACAAGCTGATACGAACTCTGGCCCTCGATTCTTCTCGTACAATTCATGAAACTTGCCCACCGATCCTCTGGGTCATGATAGCCGGAGCTTGAAAAATAGGAGGGCGACAAGGATTGGGAAGGGAGGCCACAGCTTCCACTTGCAAGCTTCGGATCCACCAAGCTGATGCTATTGTATTCGTACGATATCTGAGTGATCAAGTAGTGGGTGGAGCCGATGGACATGGTGGGTTTGTTGCCGTCGCAGGTGAGCTCGAACCTCCGATCTCCGCACTGACGCGGATCAGTTGTTCGACGAAATGGGTGACCGATGTTGTTGAACAGACCGCAAGAGAAGGGAGGACAAGCTT
>NW_027432173.1:0-10450 GCF_044706935.1 Curcuma longa
TTTCTGAATTTCGACCCTTCCCAAACATTGTATATGTTTCCTTGATTTAAATTGATCAATCTTTGTCCTCCTTATAATTTCAGCATATGAATCTTTTTTGTTGTTGTTTTAATTCCCCCGCTGAAAATGAACCAAGTCTTTTACTAGACGATTTCAAAGTAATAGCTTTGTTTTTTAGGTAACACTCTTATCACTTGTCGACCAATGAGATTCTATGTCAGACTCTCAAAGAGCATAAGTTAGGTTAATTAATTATTAATATAATTATGACAAATAAATTAGGATTAAATTAATTTTTGTTATAAATTATATATAATAGTTTAATTAATTACTGTTTGATGGTAAATATGTAGGTATGATATGATAAATAATACTTAGAATTAGGTTAATTTACTGTTAAAAATTAATTAAAAGTGCAATAATTTACTTATATCTTAATGCTTCTTGTGCAGATCCAGCTGGATACCATTGCGCTCTGTTCAACTTCAATCATAGGCGAGAAGTTCGACGGTCATATAATAATGCAGATCCAATTAATTGACAGGAAAGTGCAGGCAACATCTACGCAGAAAGTCAACTCGTCTTCTTGGTTCTTCTGGCTTCTGCATATCTAACAGGATAGCAATCGAGCTCTGTACAACTTCAACCAGGTAATCAAGCCAACTTTCTTCTTCTCTACCGTTTTTTTGGTCAATTTTTTCTTTTATCTCTGCTGCATCTTTCTCTTCTCTCTCTCTCGGTTGTCTAATGATCGATATCAATTTGTTTTTTTTTCCTGCAGATTAGAGGAAAGTTGTCTGAACAAGTCTATTTATTTTATTATTATTATTTGAACAAGTTTAATTGTGAACAACAAGTAGATCTGATATATTCCTCTTTTATCCTTTTTCTGTTTGTGTTACTAATTTTTTTTTTCTAAGATCTCAGCTATTATATATATGTCTTTTTTAGGAAGTTGAAGATCATGAATAATATCTAGTTTATCTTAAATCATTGATCGATAGCTGAAGCTTTGTTTGTTCATTTACCTTTTGTTCCTGGTGACCAGAGTTAGTTGTCTGAACAAGTTTAATTTTGGTTAACAAGTAGATGTTTCCCTTTTTTCCATTACTGTTTCTATTGCAGATTTGTTTCTGAGATCCCAACTACTATGTGTTTCTTTTAATAGACGAAAGATGATTATGAATACTGTCTAATTTATCTAAAATCATTGATCAATAGCAGCAGCTATGGACGTAGTCTCGCCAATACTGGAGAAGGCAGGTGCAAGTTATGTCATCAATAAACTAATTGATGCAGCCACTACTTATGTGCGAGATCAGTACTACTGGAAAACTGACTTGCAAGAAGAATTGCAAAGCCTCAGGCTTACTTCCTCAGATCAAAGCAGTTGTTGGTTTTGCCGAAGATAGATTAACTATGTATGAATCTTCTAATCCAGCATTAATGGAGTGGCTGTGGCAGTTCAGGGATGGGATCGAGGAGGCTGAGGAAGTGCTGGATGAGCTGGAATATCTTGAACTGGAGAAGAAAGCTAATAGTGACAAAAGTATGCTTTCTAGAACGGTGGATGCTTCTGTTAAAGCTGCAAAAAGATTACTGAAATTTGATGATGTTCTTGGGAGATTAAGAACATGCGTGAAGAACTTGAACACCTCTGCTTCAGATGTTGAGAAGTTTCTGGCACTGGTGACGCAAACAGGTGGCAACGGCACTGGACAAAGGCAGCAGGATATCTATCATGATCAAGTAGAATCACCTCTTCTTTGCCTGTATTATCATTCAAGGGACGTGAGGAAGAAAAAGGGAAAATCATCCAGTATTTGCTGAGGGGAAGTCAGAAATTCAGATCAGTGAGAATGTGCATTGCCTTCCTTTGGTAGCGATGGGTGGTATGGGGAAGACTGCACTCGCTCAACAAGTCTTTGATCATTTTAAAAACGTGAAGAAGGAACACTTCGACATCAAAATCTGGGTATGTGACTCCTTACCTGTTCTCAATGCATCAAGTCTTATGAAGAAAATTCTGGAGTATTCAACTGGCCAATCTGAATCTGGGCCATTGGAACTAATACCAGTGAAGCTCAAGGAGAAGTTACATTCCAAAAGATTTTTACTTGTCCTAGATGATGCTTGGGATGACAAAAACCAGACTGAGTGGGAGAAACTATGTGCTCCACTGCTATATGGCCAAAAGGGTAGCTGGATACTATTAACAACTAGATTGGAATCAGTTGCGAAGATGGTCGCAAAAGTAATCAGAGGAGGCACAATGGAGCCAATGATGTTGCGAGGCTTGTCAAATGATGAATGTCGTTCACTCCTCTACGAGCATGCATTTGCTGGTCAAGACCCAAGTAAATTCCCATTGCTTAAAGAAATTGGAGAAGAAATAGTGGAGAAATTGATGGTGTACCTCTTCTAGCAAAGTCAATTGGAGGAGCGTTGAACAATAAACTGGAAGCAGATCACTGGACGAGCATTTCAACAAGTGAATTATGGAAAACACCACAAGATTCAAAATACGAATTCATTCCAGCTCTAACACTCAGTTACATGATGCTTCCACCACGCTTGAAGCGGTGCTTTTCCTACTGCAGCATATTTCCTCAAGATTACAAATTCAATAAGCAAAAGCTAGTGTGCATGTGGGTGGCAGCAGGCCTAATTTACTCGGATGGATCAGAGGAGGGCTCGGATGAGGAGGACATAGCTAACTGCTGCTTTGATATGTTGTGCAACAAATCTTTCTTTGATGTTCATACAACAATCGGAGTCCATTTTGGCAATCCAATGCTTTCTATGGTACAACAAAAGACTATTACACCATGCATGATATGTTGAACGGTCTTGCTTGTCATGTCTCACGCTATGAATGTTGTAGAATTGTGCATGGCGCTCCAAGTTGCATTTTGGATTCCATCCGCCATTTATCTATTACCAGTACCACCGTTGCTCAACTCCATGATCTAACTAAAATGGTGTGCAAATTACAGCACTTGCGAACCTTCTGGATAAAGTATGATGGGGATTCTCAACAACTTCTTGATTTTATTCGAGATGCGTGTAAATCATTAAGAAGAATTCGAGTATTGATTATAAATTCTGATTTCTCCAGAGAATCTTATCAACATTTGGAAAGCATCAGTGACTTTGTAAAACTACGATTTCTGGAAATGTCAGAGTTTTCGCTACCACCATCACTATCAAAATGTAAGTTCTACTTCTTACAAGTTCTAATTGGTCTTGGACTGGCAAAAGATGCAAACAAGTTGACCAACTTAAGACATTTATACAAAGTACATGATGATGCACTTTTCTCAGTGGCTGAAGTAGGAAAGTTGACATCCCTCCAGGAATTATGCTTCGCTGTGGGCACAGAACCAGGATATAGAATTGATGAGTTGATGAATATGGATAATCTCCGTAAATTAAGTATTCGACAACTTTCCAATGTGCGGAGTCTTGAAGAGGCCAATATGGTCAACTTGGTCAAGAAACGTTATCTCACAAGACTGGAACTGTGCTGGAATGAAGTAAGTAATCCTGGCATTGATCATCAGGAGGTTCTGGCGGCTCTACAACCCTCTCCTGCGATTATTAGAGAACTCATCATTAGAGAGTATAAAGGTGGTAGGCCTGCACCGTGGATGGATACTCTATCTCTTTCTCGGCTTGAATATCTTCAACTAGATTCTTGTACAAGTTGGGAAGAACTACCCCCTCTATGGAAGTTGCCCTGCCTTAAGTTTCTAAAATTGAATGACATGAAAGCTATAAGAAGTTTGGGTTGTCACTTCTCTGATGGGATCGAGATACAATTTCCAGTTTTAGAGGAACTTGAATTTCGTGACCTTCCCCTCTGGGAGGAATGGAATGGTGCGGATGACTATATATGGTTCCCTCATCTCAAAAGTTTTCAAATTTATGACTGTCCCAAATTAAAGAAAATTCCTGACCTTCCGTTGTCTATAGAGAATCTCTACATGTAAAATTTGGGGTTAGAAGCTCTTCCACGGTCCTACAAGTGTTCTAATGGTTCTAGGACATTTGGAGGATTTCAGCAGCTGATGTCCCTCGAGTCCCTTGAAATGTGTAACTCCTCAAAGATTGTGCAGATTGGATCAATTGGTGAAGAGGATGATAATATACTTCCGTCGTCACTGAAAGAACTTCAACTTGATAATATTGATGAACACAAAGATTTGGCAAGTTATCTACGAGGTCTTACTTCGCTCACTAACTTGTCTTTAAGTTGTTCACAGGGCATGACATCACTTCCTTTAGCAACTGAGCTGGAACATCTCACTACACTTCAAAGCTTGCATATTTGGGGTGGTGAAGCCTTGACTTCACCAGGAGGCTTATATATTTTAAAATCTCTTAAATATCTGAATATTTTAAATTGTCCGAAATTCCTCTCTGCTGAGGTTGAGTCACAGGAATTTTTAAAAGACAAGACAAGGAAGCATGCGGTATCCTCTTCCTCAGTTTTTGATCACTCTGCAAGTAATATAGCTGCTGCTAGCATCCTTCCCTCCTCCCTTGAATCCCTAGATTTTACAAACTCGGACATTTCGCAAGAGTCATTGGGTCGATGCCTTTCTTACCTCCCTCAAAAAGGCACTATACCTCCCTTCCCAAAAGTATCTGCATAATCTGTTGCAGGAATTGTATCATGTGAATTGCCATCACTTTCCCTCGAAAGGTTGGACGTATCAGGTTCATCATTTGGTGTCTCTTCCCAACATAGAGTATCTGCATAATCTGACAGCGTTGAAGACATTGCATATTTCTGATTGTAAAGAATTATGCGAATTGGAGTCATTGACGGCACTTGTCTCCCTCAAACAATTGGAGATTAAACGCTGCCCCAAATTACTCGCTACAACATTTTCCACTCTACAAAATCCTGCAACAACAACAGAACAAAGTGCCACAAAGAAAAAGAAGGGAACATTACCTTCACTCGAAGAGATTGGATCGACAACATCTTCTATCTACCCATTTTGCCGATTCCAGAAAAGCTAAACACTCTCAAAATAGAAAATTCTGAAGTGTTTATCGAGTTGAATTCATATCTTCTGAGATAGAGGAGTGGTTGTTGCAATGTCGGGAGTCTCTAGAAGTTTTAGAATTGGGACTGATTCCTCATCTGCAATTGTTACCCGCAAGTTTGGAGAGCTTTTCATCGCTCAAGGTTCTTTACATATATTCTGCTCCAGAACTCAAGTCACTGCCCAGGATGCCTGCCTCACTGGAGCAACTGATGATTGATGGATGCAGTGCAAAGCTTAAGAAGCGTTGCCAAGAGAATATCGGTCGGGACTGGCCTAACATCAAACACATCCGTGACATTTATATTAGAGCGGGCAAAGAGGACAAGGCCGAGGTGTGTTAATGCTAACAAGGAATCGTCACTTTGTTCATACTGCATATTGTGTTTGCTTATTGAATTACCTCATTATCACTTACCATGCCATCGACTAAGTTTTCTCAAATTGCTTGTGTCCATTTTATTCTCTGAGCTATTTAATAATCTTCATGTTGCTTATTTTGTGTTCTATACGTATCACCTCAGGCTCAAGTCAATTGCAACTGTGTCAGCAGCAGGCTTTGGAGTTCCACATGATCACATATATATATGATACCAAGCACAGGACCTGGTCATTCATCAAAAGGTCAAGTTACCAAGCACAGGACCTGGTCATATCTTTGTGCTTTAAGTTTCTGTTTCCATTCATTTTGAAAATAAACCACAAAGAGAAAGAACCCATGCCCATCAAGTTTTCCACATTTCTAAAACACAACTGATTTACTTGATGTATTCATTAGAAGGGCCACATTTCTAAAACACAACTGATTTCTAAAGCGATTGATGCTTCTGTTGAAGTTGCAAAAGGATTACTGAAATTTGATGATGTTCTTGGGAGACTTAAGGTTATAATCATGGCTGGTTATGCATAGTATAATCTCATTTTCTATTATTTGAAGCTTTCCTTAAAAAATGTACTGAGTATATTTATCTATTTCCACTTTATATTATTTGTTTTCATGATAAATTAATCTTCTTGTTCATTTTTGAACTCTTGAAATGTTTGCAGGGTGACTTGTAGTCTTGAAAAGAGAACCATATGCATTATCAATTCCTGAGGTAATATACATCTTTCTTATGTTGATTAAATGAAAAACATTCAATTTGTTGATCTTTCTTGAGAGTCTGTCATATCCACATTCAACAGTGAGCAGATATTGCTACCAAGAATTAGGTGACGATCAAACTTTTCTTCCACTCTTGTCGCTGAACCTACAAGTAGCTTCTGGTGAAATATTGTAGCTTCTGAAGTGAAATATATGAATAGAGACTATATATCTGAAGTGCAGCTACAACTTCCTCAAGTTCTCCCCTTCCTCTTGTTGATAATTGGTTTGTCTCAGTATTAATTCGAACAAATCTATAAGAATTTCCAACAATGTATTTGATCGCATAAACTCGTATATTTTGTTCAACGTTTGTGTGGTTTAACATTCATCTTGTGATGCTCATTGAGAAGATACATTTATATGTTTTTTCTTGATTACTTGTACTCTACTCACATTCATCTGCTGTTCAATTGCTGTGTCAATTTCGATGGAAATTTTTCCCATTGGCTTCTTTGTATGTGTCTCGTATCTACACAATTGTCGAATATAATCGGTGAAACTTCACTAATAGTGGTAAATTTCTTCCACTTTATTCTCACAAATATGATGGAACAAATTAAAGAGTTAATAAAGAATCAAAGCAACATATCAAAGACACAAACCACTCAACAGAAATATCAGTTGCCGCTTATAATTTTTAAATTCATTTCATTTCACCTCTAAAACAGAGAGTTTAGCTTAATGTATGTATCCTTAAGCACATTTTTCTGAACACTTTTCCTTAACCATCAATCAAACTAAATTAAAATTAATTTAGCTTATTTAAAAAAAAAATAATTGCATCAATAATTTGTTTAACTCGTAGAATGAAGTTGCAGATAAGTAGATTACATTGCTGATCATGGCATCAAAAGACTGCTGCAGATTGAAAAGCCATGCATCAGTAATTATGCAAATCCAGAAAAGAATTACGAAACCAAAATGGCAGTATGATTCAACTCCACCTCCTCCTTGGGAAGCAGCTATGGGATTTGAATCTTCACTAGATTTTGTAAGTTTCCTCTGTTTAAATGCAGTAGCTGGTTCAGATCTCTAAAGCCTCCAG
Organism: Curcuma longa; assembly: GCF_044706935.1. Lineage (NCBI taxonomy): Eukaryota > Viridiplantae > Streptophyta > Magnoliopsida > Zingiberales > Zingiberaceae > Curcuma > Curcuma longa. The sequence goes on from NW_027432173.1 coordinate 7,250, forward strand.
TGCTCTTTAAGAGGACAAATAGATCGTTGCGACCTAGTGTTATCTGTCAAGGAAATAGAATGCTCTGATAAAGGCTGTTCTACACTGTCTACTGTTCTGCTGCAATGCCGCTGGGACTCATCCTTGCCAAGTCAACTGGAAATCGCGAAGGGTATCCTTTGCAGCTGGCCACAGGAGAGTCAGGATCAGAGGACGATGGACTGATGCTACTCATGTCAAAACAAATATTAGTTGCCATGACCGGAAGTCTTGTACAAGAGGAATCATACTCCAAAGTAGTAGAAGAACGTCCTCGTAAGTACAACAACCTACATCAGTTTTTTGTCATCTCATTAGGTGAGCCAACAGGAAGTACGTATAATGCTCATAGATTTCTAAAGGAATGAACGTCGTGGACCTGCTTCTCCAGAACAGCCATATCCTTCTTCAATTTGGAGATGGCCCTATTCTTCCTTCGTATGATTTCTTCTAATTCCGTTATTCTCTATTGCAAGAAACAAGTGAGTAAACTTTGTTAGAACTTGCCTAGCTCTATGAATGGGCAAGAGTCAGCAGCCTTAATTGCATTGCTTGCAGAAGTTAATAAGTCATAATAATGTCATAATTAGGCAAATTTATTACAGGGTCAAGAATTTTGCCTTCGTCACGTGATAAATAAATAAACAGGAGGCATACCACAGGACATATTCAAGCTTCCTAATGGGTCAAATACATGATGAAGTGGATAAGTCAACAAAATAAAACAGTATAGATCCAGTGATTTTTATCCGTTCGATTTTATTTTTTTTTAAATTTTCAAACGTTGAATATTTTATTTGAAAATTATAAGTAATTTTATTTAAATTTAAATTAATCTAATTTATATTGGACCCATAAATATTTTATTGATGAAATATTTAATTATGAAATTTAGAAATGAGATATTTGATACGGGGATTTATAAATATTTGATTTGTGGGATATTTCATTATGAAAGTTGGAATATTTAAGAGATGAGATATTTGATTGATGATGTAGATATGGAGACTATAAATATTTGATGGCCCCTTCCAAATTTAAATTTATAATAATTCATTAAATAAATAAAATTAACATAATTTTAGCAATCTATTGAAAATAGTTTATTCTAAAAATGTCAAATTTGTTAAGATGAAATTTTCTACATATTTTAATTTTAACACTTCAATTAATTTCCATTATATCCATCAATCCTCCATACTTCCTATTAATACTATAAATTTAAGGATTAATATTTATAATTTATTTAAATTTTTCACGGTTTTTTTAAATTATACTATTTTTTCCTTTTTTAAGTTTCGAAAAGTTTTAATTTTAGTCATATACTAAGAGAAGCCATATAATAAAGAATAGGTCGTCAATTTGAATTGCAAAAATAATCTTTTATAAATTATAAGATAAAATTATATACAATAGATATTAATTTAATTCTTTTTGAAATCCATTATTTCATGCATCATCTTGATTTTTATCAAGACAGCTCACGAGGAAAGTTGGATTGTTTTTTGGGTTCTCACCAATCACCATTGTAGATCCATAATATTAGGTTTGTAGTTTTCTAAATTGTGCCCTCCTTTGACTTGATTTCTGATCGACTGCGTGCAGGATGTCACTGAGCAAAGAAGACGCGAAAGATGATGGACATGAAGCCGCGAATCTCTCTGTATCAGCTTCTATGAGCTCGAAAGCCATGACATCGATGCCCATCTCAAGAAAACAAAGTGGAGAGTTTCAACTTGTTTCCACTGATTCTCATTTCAATCGTTCTTTATCGGACATCAACCTTTTACCCTCATTGAAGCTTGATGTTCTACGGCCGCAATCCAATCCTCTTCATCATTTTATTGACGACTGGCCCCAAACCCGACCCCATCATTCAACTGTTACCTGGCCTGACATTGAAGACATGCAATCTGAAAGAACTCAACTTTCCATGTCGATATCAATGGCTTCCTCTGAATTCTCATCCTCTACTAACCATGACAATGATACACTCTCACCCCTTAAGCTGTCGCGTACGTGAATATGATCTTGCTCGGTTGGATTCACAGTCGTGCAGGATGAGCGAAGGCAACCAAAGGCAAGCGAGTTGGATTCCAATCTCCTGGGGGGCTTCCATGGGGGGACCTCTCGGCGAGGCCCTTAAAAACACTAACAAGTCAACCAAGGATCAAAGCAAGACCTTTTCAGCATCATCACTGAACATCTTGACAGGCTGCTGGGACTCTAGCCCACAGGTGGAATCCTCTTCGACCGGCATCCTGCAGAAAACTTCATTTGGATCGCTTACCAGCAGCACAGGGAGTAGCCGGAGGATCGAGAACAAGAAGACCAACGAGAGCACCGGAAGTTTGTGCAACAATCTCCTCGGCCCAACCATCCCTTAGCACATGCAACTGTTAACATCGATTCATCATCGAGGCTGATGATAATGCTCGAAAATTCCTATATGGTTGCATGTCTATATGTTTTGCTTTCCCTTCTGTATTCAGTTTTTTCTGTTGCGATCTTTCTGGGTGGCTCCAAAATTTGCTTTTTACGAAGCTGGAGAGTACCTTGTATTTGATTTGAATCAAATCTATAGTGTAAGCCTTCAATTCGATAAGTGTTGCTGTGTGAGACCACAAACAACTTCAAATTATTGCTGAAGTAGAATGATGTTCACGCAACAGTGAAGAATGTATCTAAACATGAACATGTTCATGGAAACGCAAAATTCTCAAGCCGCAACTTGGAGCATTGTCATGCAAAATAAAAGGTCAGAGTTTTACCTGATTAATAACCGAAACTCTAAGAGATGAGGAACGAGGAAGAGCTGACGGACGGAACTTGTTTTGGGGAAAATGGTTGCTAGCTACAGAAAAGGGACCAGATCTTTGATCTGCTGAAAAGGATGCTTTTATAGTTCACGACTAAATTAATCAGCAAGAAACAAGGAACCATGCATCTAAATCCTGTCGCCGGCGGCGGAGGCGAAGGTGCTCGTTGAATAGCTGCCTTGAAGCCTGCAACTAGCGACTAGGTAGGCCGATTGAGAGCTATGGTAAATTAATAACTAAAATATTGTCCGAAACATAGCATTGATGTCGTTGTAGTATAGTGGTGAGTATTCCGCCTGTGACCCGGGTTCGATCCCCGGCAACGGCGTTTTCTAATTTTTCCCTTTTTTCTGTATTTTTTTTC
>NW_027432174.1:0-1754 GCF_044706935.1 Curcuma longa
GAGCGCGTCATTATCACACCTTAATGGAATCGCTCCTCTCTCTCTCTCTCCCTTATGGTCGAGCCCTCCAACTAGTTATAGTCGGAATTTTTATTTATTTTAGGCGATCACGTCATTATCATTCGTTCCTTATCAGTCGAGCCTATCCTTAACAACAAGGATACCCTCTCCCTGCCATATTAACTTTAAAGCGAGCGCGTCGAAGATTTGATCACTTATTATCATTATTATTATTATTACTCGCAGCAAATTATAGTATTACGAACTTAATATATATACGGGGTGTACCATTGACATAATTACTTACTAGGTTTTTGGGCCTCAGCAGATTATTACCAGTATAATTGCGTGCCCAAAAATATAGTACGCCAAAGGAAAGGAGATAAATAGCCCCTTTGGCCCTGCATTCATAATATAAGTTCTAATCCGCCTGTATATAATATAACTCTGCTACCCCCTGTATATATATTGGGCAGATAAATAGCCTTTGGGGCTATTTACGAAAGGAGATAAATAGCCCCTTTGGCGTAGACTAATCCGCCTTACTATAATATAAGTACCTCTGCTATGCAGAGTAGAGAAATAGCCAAAGGGGCTATTTACGACTAATCCGAATTTACCTAAAATAAATAGAAGGGAGAGAAATAGCCCCTTTGGCCCTGCATTCATAATATAAGTTCTAATCCGCCTGTATATAATATAACTCTGCTACCCTGTATATATATTGGGGAGAGAAATAGCCTTTGGGGCTATTTACGACTAAGGAGAGAAATAGCCCCTTTGGCCCTGCATTCATAATATAAGTTCTAATCCGCCTGTATATAATATAACTCTGCTACCCCTGATTAGTCTACAATAGCCCCAAAGGAGATAAATAGCCCCAAAGGCCCTACTTACTATAATTAAGTTCTAATCCGCCTGTATATAATATAAGTTCCTCTGCTATGCAGAGCAGATAAATAGCCTTTGGGGCTATTTACGAAAGGAGATAAATAGCCCCAAAGGCGTAGACTAATCCGCCTGTATATAATATAAGTACCTCTGCTATGCAGAGCAGATAAATAGCCAAAGGGGCTATTTACGACTAATCCGAATTGACCTAAAATAAATATAAAGAAATTGCCCAAAAATCTAGTAAAGGAGATAAATAGCCAAAGGGGCTATTTACGACTAATCCGAAACTATTCAAAACGTAGAAAGATCTATTCGTTACACTCGGCCCTTACTATAAAACGATCGCGTAAATACCATTATCATTCGCCCCTCTCCCTTATGGTCGAGCCTATCGGGATACCCTGCAGGTCGTAAAATGGTGTACCTGATATGGTAGTTCTCTTTCCTATCGGAATTTATATTTATTTTAGGCTTCTCGGATGATTTACTATAAAAACGTACTTCTCGTCTACAATCTCCCTTTAGGTCGATCCCGTCGTTACACTCGGCCCTTAATCAGTCGAGCTATTACATATCCTCTCGCATACGCTCGAGCTATCGCCGTCGTTGTCACTCGGACCTAAATTACGGTATTGCGATCCCAGCAACACGTTCTCACTCGGCCCTCTCCCGTATCTTCTCTTTCGCACGTAGGAGATCGAGCGAGCAAACTATTTGTACTATCGCACTACTTAAAGCATATAGCCCTTAGCCTTAAGTAATCCGAATGGCCTTGCGCCCCGAACCGGCTGAGCCGTGAATGGCGTAAACTAATTCACTCTCTTAATTCCCATGAATAGTAGCTGCAGTCGTTCATGGCT
>NW_027432175.1:0-2694 GCF_044706935.1 Curcuma longa
AAATGATAATGAACTCTGAAGGTGCGTAGCCTCTTTACATTCATTTGCCCCTTCTAATGCTTTAATGGGCTATGGGGAAAGTAGATCGATTGCCCTAGATAGACAAAGAACTACATAGAGGGTCTCTACAAGTCTATAAAGAAGTTTCACAAAATTGATCGGTAGTAGTCCAGTCGCACCCGAACAATAATATTCCAGAGGAAAATGCACCTAAGATCAAATATTTCAAGCCGGCTTCTGTGGAAAATTCATTCTTTCTTTTTGATGCTGCGATCACATAAAAACATAAACTTTGAAGCTCAATAGCTAAATACATTGCAATTAAATCATAAGCCGAGATCATTAAGAGCATACTGCAAGTAGAAAGTAGAATTAATACAATGAATTCAAAAGCATCAAACCTCTCTTGTTCGAAAAAATCGAAACACATCGAAATGGTACCAGCCGTACTTAATAATAGAAGGATTTGGCAGAAATATGTCAAATTGTCCCTCCTAAAAAAATGATTCCAGAAAGAAAGGGCTATAGTGCAGAGAGGTGCGCCAGCGGCGAGCAGAAGCAAGGTTATTAGATACCGAAGGAAAGCCCGGCCAGAACCACACGTGCAAGTTTCCCTGCATGTGGCTCGTCCATGATAAATCGGATTTGCGTGAACTAGCGGACCGATCACTAAGTGGGATGCTCCCTCCAGCATGAGCGAACCTTTGAAGAACTGGTTAGGAATGGGCGCCATTATCCCAGCCCGGATCATAGTGAGGCGGAGGTGCGTCCCCCTAATATAGTAAATTGAGGAAAGAGCAATGCATCTTGCTCAGCAGGCGTAGCTTGGAGTGGGAGTGTAGCGGGGGTAAGGTAAGTGGCCTAAGAGAGGAAGCCGGTCTATTGAGCTAAGCTAAGCTAATATGCGCCGAAGAAAGGGAGGTAAGTTGGTCCGGAGCTCCCCATAACGAATAGGCAAACTTTCTCTCTCAATTGCCTATCCTGTGCTCGAGAAGGTCCCCCAGTTCCTCGGCAGCACCTCGAGGTGCATTTAGTTGTCTAACTTTAGACTCTTATCTATTCCCCACTCCATGGCACCTTTCGCTCATCCATTCAGCCCGCCCGTCTAGACGCTAGCCCTTTCCCCTTTCGCATTATCATCTACCGCCCTTTCTTTCCTCCCGTCCCTTCACGCATGAAGATCGTCGTATCTATGTTCGGCTTCGGTTTCCGGTGCAATATCATAGGTAGGAGTACATTATGGCAGGATCAGTCACCTGGGCAAACCAACCCTCCTCCAAGAATCATTGTGCTATGCCCCCCCGAGACCCCTATAGAGCGAAAGAGCTGCCTGGTGATCCCTAGGTTGCAGCACGTCCGGTCGTTAACTCCTCGCGCCGCTGCCGCCCTTTCTAGGACCGACCGACGCCTCACCAGCACAGGTACCTACTGTCGGTCGCACATTCAACATAGCGTTCGGACTCATGTGCCTTCCAGAACCAGGGGAGTTCCCTTGCTCCTGCTGCGTACGATTAGCCAGCCTTGCTAAGGCAAAAGGATTAGGACGTCCCCCCATGCTACGGTTCCCTGCGGTCCGGCCGCATTAGGTTAGGGAGCTGGTCCTCCGCATCCCAAGCGCGCTGCCCTCCTAGGCGCGCAACACTAAGTAATCCAAGCCAACCCACATTACTGACTAACGGTGGATAAGAATCTTTCTTAGAGGTACTAAATACAACTCCATGAATGAGCAAAATGAAGGTTGCGTTAATGATAAAGATCTCTGGGAAAACCGCTAAAAAAAGATTGAACATGTGGGAGGGAGGAGAGATAACGAATTCTGCTTTCATTTCCCCCGTCTTCAAAAGAAAAGAGTGACTTACGGAATCTCGTCTTTCTCTCGACGCCGAGAATGTTGGACGTGTCCGGGTCGATCAGAGGTTCGGCTTGCTTCTCCCCCACCCTCGCCTATGAAATGGATAACCCTCTAAGCCATAGCAGCAGGATTTTCAGGGCTTCTGTCATTATTAGATGGCCCCTTCTCCATTAATATGCAATAGGCGTAGGCGAGAATGTCGATATCGGTCAAGACTGATCGTCCTTGAAATGACCAGTCCTCGCCCACCCAGGAGTGCCCCCCAGGACCCTTCCGCTCCGCTCGTTCCCACGTGCCTTCTTCCTACTATAGTCAAGCATCTGTCACTTCACCACGTCGCTATCGCTCCTTAATGGGAGTCAGACGTCCCTCTCTCTTCTCTCTCTCCCTAAATTACGGTATTGCGAGCCCAGCAACAGGTCGAACTTAATATATATACGGGGGCAAGCAGCAACAGGTCGAATATTGTAAATGGCAGGCAAAATAATAATAAGTAGTCGTGAATGTCAACATTCACTCCTGTAATTGACTCTTTCCATTTACTCTACCCTTATAGTCGGCCCTAACAGTCGAGCCAAGCAACAGGTCTAACATGGCTTAAAATATAGTAAATTGTATAAATTGCTACGCAGAGGAACTTATATTATAGTAAGGCGGAATTTATATTTATTTTAGGCCATATATTTGAACTTATATTATAGTATGGCGGCCCTTACTATATATTTGGCGATCGGAATTTATATTTCTTTTAGGCTTAGTCGTAAATAGCCAAAGGGGCTATTTACGACTAAGCCCTAAAATCAATATAAATTCCGCCATACATATAAGTTCTATCCGCCATA
>NW_027432176.1:0-4505 GCF_044706935.1 Curcuma longa
GCTTCTTCAGTCCAGTTAACGATTCTGCGACTGCATACATAGGAATTTGGTACTACAATCACCCACCAAGAGAAAACAAAGTAGTATGGGTCGCCAATAGGAACGAATCTGTCGACGCATCCATGGCATCGTTGAACCTGACTTCCGACGGAAATCTGATCTTATTTGAGGAAGGAAGAAAGGTTTGGTCGACGGGAACATCCGCAGAACTCAATTCTGCACGCTTGCAGCTTTTAGACTCAGGAAACCTCCAGCTGACTGCTGGCAACTCTAGAAAAATTCTATGGCAGAGCTTCGACCATGGGTGTGACACTCTTCTCCCTGGCATGAAGGTAGGATTCGACTTCCGGACCAACACTTCATGGCAGCTTGTGCCATGGATGAGTGCCACGGACCCTTCTCCGGGCAGGTACGTCAACAAAATGGTGCCGTATAAGAGGTTCCGGATTTTTTCACGTTGAGTGTGAATGGCTCCCGCAAACACTTCCGCACTGGGCCATGGAACGGGCAATGGTTCTCCGGCCTTCCACAGATGGGGAACAACGTTTCGGTGAGGAACGTAAGCTTCACATACGTGTACAACCAGAATGAGACCTACTACATCAATGAATATAAGACTCCATCGTCACCGCTAAACCGGTTGGTAGTGGGCGCCAACGTAACCTACGAGAGTTGGAGTTTTGTTGAGGGAGAGTGGAGAGTTTTCTTGTGGTTTCCGAGAGACTTCTGCGATCACTACAACTATTGTGGCAGCGGCAACAGCGTTTGCACCAACGGCTACTACACAGCCTCCTGTCGTTGCTTGGAAGGGTTTGAGAACAAAAGCGTCGTCGTCGGCGACGGATGCGCGAGGAAGGAGCCCTTGGATTGCTCGTCGAACCAGTTTTCGAAGGAGCCGAACGTGAAGGTGCCCGACACCGAGAACGCAACCTCACGAGGCAACATTAGTCTGGTTAAGTGCAAGAAATTATGCTTGGACGATTGCTTCTGCGTCGCGTATGCGGTGATCAATGGGCCTCATGGCTGCATAACTTGGCGCGGTGAGCTGTTGGATATCAGAAGTTTTACCGACGGAGGAGACGATTTGTACATTCGGGTTCCAGGTAGAGGTAGGTGTCGAGTTATGCATGCATGAAATTGGATGATCAGAGTAACATTATATTTAATCATCTATTTTCCTTCTTTTTCTTTTTCTGCAGAATCATCAACGACGACAAATTGGAAGAAGCTCGTGTGGGAGATAGTCATTCCGGTGTCGCTGGGAATTCTTTTGCTGAGCAGTGTAGGTGTACTCGTTAGAAGGAGGAGAAACAGAGCGCCAACCAGAAGATTTCAATTGCTGTTTCCAAATGTGCAGAAAGGTAATGAATGATTCATTGATTCTTGCACTATATTTTATTTAACAATACTGCTAGTTTTTCAAAGTTATTTCAGATTTAAAAAGGATTAAGTCAAATTTATTTAATAATTTCTAAGAAAAAAATTATAGTAGAAGATTTTTAGTAATTCATAGTGTGATCCTTGTGCCAGGTTCGATCGACACATTAATGGAGGTACTTCCTTCATATGATTTGCGTACTATAAAAGCTGCAACAAATGATTTCTCTGAAGGAAACAAACTTGGGGAAGGGGGATTTGGAGTTGTTTACAAGGTAAGAAGACTCTCAGTATTAGAAAAATAAAGATATAGCCTTTAATTTCATACCTGTAAAATTGAAGAAAATGGTACATTAATTCGTCAGGGTCAATTGGAAGATGGACAGAAGATTGCTGTCAAAAAATTATCAAGATACTCCTCTCAAGGCCCAGATGAGTTTCAGAATGAGCTCTCGTTGATAGCCAAGTTACAACATAGAAATCTCGTTCGTCTTCTAGGTTGCTGCATTGAAGGAGACGAGCGACTTATCATACTCGAATACATGGAAAATAAGAGCCTTGATGCATTCATTTATGGTGAGTATAGTTTACTTTCCTAGCTAATCACAACACATTTTTTCTAACCCTGTAAAACTGGATCTCTAGATAAAACTAAAAGTTCATTACTAAATTGGCAAAAACGCTTCGATATTATAATTGGGATCGCTCGAGGACTTCTATACTTGCATCAAGACTCTAGATTGAGAGTCATTCATCGTGATCTTAAGCCGAGCAATATTCTTCTTGACAAGGATATGAATCCAAAGATTTCAGATTTTGGCATTGCAAGGATATTTGAGGGAGACAATGCTCTTGAGGATGCAACAACGAGACCGATTGGAACAATGTAAGTTTTTATATTGAGTTTACTTGATTTGATTAAATATATAATGAAGAAGATTCGAAGTAACAACAAAATAAACATTTTCTTTTTTTTTTTTCAATCCAATAATATGATACTAACATTGACTCTTGTAATTGTAGTGGTTACATGGCACCCGAGTACTTATCATATGGATTTTTTTCATTCAAGTCAGATGTATTTAGTTTCGGTGTGATAATATTAGAAATCATAAGTGGAAAGAAGAACAGAATATTCAATCAAACTGATACAAGATTAAATCTTTTAGGGCAGGTAAGTGTTAAATCTTTTTAAAAAATTATCTATACAAGATATTATCTATAATTTAAAATACATTTTCTACAATATTTCAGGCATACAAACTTTGGAACGAAGGAAGATCTTTAGAGATTCTTGATGATGCACTAAATAAATCATATCCAACAAAAGAAGTTCTACGTTGTATCGAAATGAGTCTTTTATGTGTACAAGATAATAGTGAAGATCGACCAACAATGGCAGAAGTGGTGCTCATGTTGACAAGCAAGGACCAACCTCTCACCTCGCTTAAGCAATCTACAATAACAGCAACTAGCAGCGAAGGAGGTTTCACTACCAACGAAATGAGCTCCACACTTGTAGGCCGATGAAATGTGTATTTAAGTAGCAGCGAAGTAGGTTTCACTACCAACGAAATGAGCCCACACTTGTAGGTCGATGAAATGTGTATTTAAGTCTTATTTGATCAATAATTGGCATCATAAGAGTCCGTAGATCACTATGTAAAGTTTACCATAAAGCATTACTTCCATACTCTACATTTGGAAACAAACCCCAATGTCCAAATTCGTCGCCAATTGGATTTTGATTATACTTTGACTTTGTATGGATTTGTTTGACTTGTTATGGAGTTTGTATCTGATGTTTGGATTGTATGGATTGTTATGGAGTTTGTATATCATGTTTGTATTGTTTATGATGTTTGGATTGTATGATGGTTATGGATTTGATATATATACTTGTTTGAATGTTATGTGAATTGTTTGGTTTGTTATAGATTTGATATGGTTGATTGTTACAGGTTAAATGTATTTGTAAATCGATCCGATTGGATCGATATTATATGTATCACAGGAATATTAAAAAAATAAATTGTTGTCGTTTATTTTTTTTTAATTTTGCAACGAATTTTGCGACGAAAATCAAATTCGTCGCCAATTGGCAACGAATTTTGCGACGAAACAGTGATCGTTGCAATTATATCGTAACTTACTGTTTATCGATTCTTTGCGACGAAAACTATATTCGTCGTCAATTGGCAACGAATTTGATTTTCGTCGCCAATTGGCGACAAATAAGTTTCGTCGCCAATTGGCGACGAATTCTGCGACGAATTCAATCTTTCGTCGCAAATATTTTGCGACAAACATCAATTTTTCGTCGCAGAAGCTTGGTGACGATTTTATAGCAACGAAAATTGTTCGTCGCAAATTTCGTTGGAAATGTTTTTGCGACGAATTTTTTGACAAAATTCGTCGCAAATTTCGTCGCAGAATGCTGTTTTTTTTTTTACTTTTAAAAGTTTCAGTTGATCATTATGGCTTATGAGTGCATAGTTCATTCACTTGCAATTATTGAAAATGGCTGTTGATTAGGGGCACTTGACTAAGTCTACTCGCATGTTATTCATGGTCCTTAATAACAACTACACACGAGCACCATTCTTTCAAACAGTGACAGACTTTAAAACCAAACAAAGGTGATCATAAATGAGCCTCAAGACAGAAATTGCAGAAATCTATGCAACAGATCTAGCAGCAGATAAGATTGCGGGAGCAAGGAAAGGAAAACATAGCTAGCCGAGATGAAGAAGCTCTTTCTCTCTGTGTTCCTGAAATTACTAGCAACAGCACTTGTCATTCTTATACTCTGTGAATTGAATATGAGATGAATTGCATAAATATGTGGCTTCATAGATGGCTGACGAAACTTTCTTCCATGATATAATTAATTGGATTCTCGTCGGGTTATCTTGGTGAGGCATCTTCGATGCTCAAGTCAGGCCATGATATCTAAACAGTAGAAAAAGAGAGAGAAAGTAAAGAGAGAAATTGTGAGCGAGCCCCTCTCATGAAGTATATACATGAATATTTATAATTGTGTGAGGGCAAGATACCTGTGGAGATCATGGTAAAGTGGAGATCACGACTCATGTTTGCTAGACTCGTTCCATACACTACAACAAAAT
>NW_027432177.1:0-9847 GCF_044706935.1 Curcuma longa
GCACTCGTCGTTGGGACTAGACAGGAAAGTTGTCCACTCTCCCTCAACAAAAAGCAAAATGTTTCTCTTTCCGTTGACGTCCAGTACCATCCGCACTAACTTTGGAGATCGAGTCTGATATACAGGGATGTAGTAGGTCTCATTCTGGTTTGACACGTATGCCACGCTTAGTACGTTGCTCACAATCGGAACGACGACTAATTGCCCATTCCATGGCCCATTGCGGCCGAGCTTGACTGATCCATTCACACTCAGTATCAAAAAGTCCGGAACATTATATGTCTCCATCCTGAAGATGTACTTGCCCGGAGAAGGGTCCGTGGCACTCATCCATGGCACAAGCTGCCACGAAGTGTTGGTCCGAAAGTCGAATCCCACTTTCATGCCAGGGAGTTGAGTGTCAGACGCATGGTCGAAGCTCTGCCACAGAGCTCTGTTAGAGTTGCCGGCAGTCAGCACGAGGTTTCCTGAGTCTAAAAGCTGCAAGCGTGCAGAATTGAGTTCTGCAGATGTTCCCGTGGACCAAACCTTTGTTCCTTCTTCAAACAAGATCAGATTTCCGTCGGAAGTCAGGTTCAACGATGCCATGGATGTATCGACAGACTTGTTCCTATTGGCGACCCATACTACTACTTTGTTTTCTCTTGGTGGGTGATTGTAGTACCAAATTCCTATGTATGCAGTCGCAGAATCGTTAACTGGACTGAAGAAGCCAAATTGGAACAAGCTCCCCGCCGAGATCAATGTCTGGCCATCCATAAGCGAGCTATTCCCCATCATTATATCTCCTGCACAATAGTCGATAAATAAATCCTTTGGTCATCTCATGGAGATGAATTTTATCATGGACTTACCTGTTATGTATGACATGCAAATATATATCATTATTAAAAAAATTAAATCCATTTAATAATCTTATTAATATAAAGGGGTAGACCAATTTATGACGGATCAATCAATCAAAAACCCCAGGAATGGGATGTGCTCATCTACCAATTTGACGGATTAAAAAATTTTAAACTTAATCTAATCCAAAATAGGTTGCAAGTTAGACATACTAATTATGAGTCTATAAAAAAATAAAAAAGTATAACAACTATTACAAATTTTAAATTTGAATTACAATTTAAATAGGTAAAGTTGAAAATTTTAAATTTGAATTACGATTTAGACGGGTTAAGTCCATTAAATTTTCTCAACCACGGACTAGCCCAAACCCATTATGGACCGACCCACGCGGGTCTAGGCGGGATCAATCCACTTGAATCCACCTTAAAATGAGTTGATAAAATTCAACTTAATTCGCTTAAATTGTTTGGTAGGACAAATTAACCTAATAGACCCAATTCCCAAATTGATGGTTCTAGGTTTGAGTTATTTGATGTGGAAGTTTATAGGTAAAACTCCTTAAATCGAACCGTTATCATTAATAGACTGATAACAATATATATATATAGAGAGAGAGAGAGGAATGCTATGCTGCGCGACAGAGAATCTGTGACCCGTGTGCGACACTCGCGACCCATCGCTGTCGTCACCGTGCCATCCGACCACCACCGGCCGCCGCCTCGTGCGCGATCGACGCTCTACTCGCCGGAGCTCCGTCCGGCGTCAGATTCTGATCGGATAGTGGCCGGAATCTGACATAATTCGACAAAACAGGATCGGTAGTGCGCACGCCTCGTTTCCGGCCAAATCGCGGTCGGATTCCAACCAAATCGTGGTTGGAGACCGGCCGAGGAAGGCCGGCGAGTGGCGGGTCGTGCCTCCGGCCGGTGGCCGGACGGCCGAAGCGCCGATGAGTGGTGGGTCGATCGCGGCTGAGGCGGCGGGAGGCGGTGGTCGGACGGTGCGGTGAGGGCGGCGGTAGCAGCGATGGGTAAGGGAGTCGCGTACAGGTTGCGCACGAGTTTATCGTGCAACATAGCAAACCCGTGTATATATATATATATATATATATAAACATGATCTCAGTGGGATTAAGAATGATGATGTAATCTTTTTGCTCTCTATTAGAGGAGAGATTACGACACCGTCATCTTAATTCATTTGAAAGACCAATTCCTTGCTCTTCTTCTTTTGCAGGATTCTCGAATTTGTGGTACTTTTTTATTGCAATCAAGTTCATCGTATAATATCTCCTTTTATATTTATATATTTGTATTATAGTTTTTTGACGTAATTAGATACTTATTGTTATATTTAACTAGATCCTTGTTGATATATTTTTCTTTATAGGAGTTCAAACATATTTTAGAATTCGTATAGCAAAAAAAAATAATATCGTGTTAACGAGGCCTAATAACTCTACGGCTCGGTTGCCATGCGTCTTCTAATAAGCCTGAAATCTTTATTCGTGAGATTGGTTCTGAAGTGAAGGATATTGAAGTGTTGCTTTACCGCAAACTTTCTACAGATCCAGAGACTTTGACGATGCCAAATAAATAAACAAATGTACAAAAATCCTACGGTTTTATACTTTAATTGAATTCTAGATTAAAATTTTTTTCTTAAACATACCAGACGAGGATCGGCCAAGTAGAAAGAATGTCTCTGCTAGTATTATTTCCACGAACTGTAGAAGAAAGAGCTGCATCCGCGCCATGGATTTTCGCTGCCTGCACTGCAATTTACTGTTGTGTTCTTTTCGCTGCCTGCACTGCAATTTAACAGCTTTAGTCAACTGATTTGTCGCTGTTTGGAATACTTCAAAGGAGCTGTGTGGAATACTTCAAACGAGACTGTCATACTACTTCCATCAACATCCAATATTAATATATCAAATCTAAATCATAATTGAAACAAGACCTGGGTCTAAGCTTATTATTAAGCAGATTAATAATCTCTTTTTACCGATATGGATACAGAATCAACAAGTTAATCTGGGATCATCAATCATCAGATGGGTTATGCTAGAATTGTGGACGTACGGCAGAATAGTACTGCAATCTCTCCAAGCTCTAAAAGATCAAAATCTTAATTTGGCTAACGATTAATGGTGGGCTTAGGACTAAATAAAGGCTTATTAGACAGTAAATGACAATACTTGACCTAATTGCTCATTAGTGGTGAGTTAATTAAGCAATACAAGTGTCGGACTCCGTGAAACAAGACAGCGTGGTTGAGAAGGAAAGCTTTCAATGTCGTTGAGAAGTATATGGTTGAGAAGAAGCTTTCCATGCCGTTGAGAGAAGTAAATGGCATGAGAAGGAGCTTTCAATGTGGTTGAGAAGAACAAGTCCAAACCGATGCTTCAAAAGATCAAATTTATAAATTCAAATAGTGAACGTTGAAACTTTTTTTTTCCTTTTAGTTAATATTATTTTTGAGTTAACTTCTTATAAAATTTGCAAATCCTAGCTACTTTTTTTATATTGATTCATAAATTTAAATTACAAAAATAAAATTTAGATTTTACAATAATCTAATATAAGTTTAAAAAATATCAAGTTTCTCGCTTTTAGTGAGGTCATCAGACAAGTGGATATTTAATCACGATTTTTTTTATTAAACAGGATGATCAATTTTTTCTTACCTCAGATTCTCAATTTGATTTTGTTAATTAGGTTTGATATCGAACCATATTACCATAAAAACACTTTTCTTGCATTGCATGTCTTGGATCTTATCACGTGATAATTAATCATCAAATAAATCATATAAATATATTTAGCCAGCTTAAAGCTGTTGAAAAGGTGAAAATTGTTGATAGAACTTGTAGAATTCTATGAAACAGATCTAGCAGTAGATTGAGTTGCAAACCAACTTTCATGACTCAGGTGCAGCATTTTCTTTTTTGGTTTCTGGAAATGGCAGCAGCAGCAGTTATTGTTCTTGGTCAGTCTTCTCCTGGTATGTATAAAAAAGAACTCTTAGTGCCGAATAGAATTGTAAGATCAAAGGATCTTGCATAGCTTGTCATCTTGGTTCATTCATTAATCTTTTTCATGCTGAGATAAGTTGAATAGTATTGTCTGAATTGAATCAACGGTTTGCGGATGCTCATTCCTGAAGAAAATACAATTCTGCACATGTTCCCTCAAGATAGAGGATGAACAGAGCAGTAACTGAAGCAAGAGTTGACTTTTGAGCAGGAGATAGTATGTTCTCAAACAGCTCTCTTAGCTGCATCCGCAAGCTAAGTTATAACATTTAACACCCTTCGAAGATGATGATAGAGCAGAAAGTCTCTAGTCAATGAATTTGTCTCTGTTTGAAAGACTGAAAAGGAGCACTACTTCAACAATCTGTTAACATTAGAACAGAAAAATAATAGAACCAAACAACACGGAATCATCGTATCTCTTTCAGTCAACATTAGACAGCGAATGACAATACCTGACTCTAATGACTCCTTAGTAGCTAGTGAGTTAAGCAAGCAATGCAAAAATTATATATACATGGACTCAGTCAAAAGATAGTTTTCAATGTGGCTGAGAACGTTTAAACTTTTTTTTTCTTTTAGTTAATATTATTTTTGAGTTAACTTCAGTCTTCAGAAAGGCACACTACTTCAACAATTTGTCAACACTAAATAGAAAACTAATTATTCAAAATTCGGGCAAAATCAGTGCTTAACAATATTAATCGGGCAAAATCTGCTAGTAATTCCAGGAACGCAAAAAGAAGGAGCTTCTTCATCTTGGTCATGTTTTCCCTCCCTTGCTCCTGAAATCTTTAGTCATTAGGGTAGGTTTTGAAATTAAGAATATTGAAGTATTACTTAATGGTTAATTTTGCATAGTGATCTAAGGACTTTAATATTTTCATTTAAGTCGGATGTCTTTAGCTTCGTGTGTGATAGTATTAGAAATTCTAAGCGGTAAGAGGAATAGAGTCTTGAGTCAAACAAATACAAATTTAAATCTTTTAGCACATGTAAGTGTTGTTTCAAAATAAATAAGCCTTTATGTATATCGATATTGCTTAGAGCTCAAATTTTTGTTTTTATTTGATTGTAGACATATAAACTATGGAAGGAAGGTAGATCTTTGAAAATTCTTGATGATTCTTTAGATTGTTCATACCCAACAATTGAAATCTTGCGATGCATCCAAATGACTCTTTTGTGTGTGCAAGACAACTGTGAAGATAGGCCAACGATGGTAGAGGTGATGATGATGTTAACGAGTGAGAATCAACTTCTAACCCTGCTAAAGCAACTTGTAATGGCATCAACCCCAACCAGCAGTGAAGGGGATTCAACTACAAAAGAAATGAGTCTCACTCTGACAAACTGATGAGGTGAAATGAGTTCATTTGATTCTTGTTAATCATACTTTGTCATATCTAAGTTCATAAAAATCAACTTCTATAGAAATCATCACGATCATAGAAAATATCGTGAATATTAATGATTGGCCAACATTTTCAATTATCTTTTCTTTTATAATTTTGATGTTTTCTCATTCTGTAATCTTCAATATCATCTTATTTGATTTCTGTATTAATGAGGGGTTTGCCCAAGGTGAAATGTTAATAGATACACTGATCCAAGACTTTGATGATGCCAAATATTGATAAGATGAGAAGTAAATACATATTTCAACGACCTTCAAGTGTGAAGCTTATTTCGTTCCTAGTGAAATCTCCTTCACTGCTAGTTGATGTTACAGCAGGTTGGATAACCGGAGTAAAGAGTTGATCCTCACTTGTTAACATTGCCATCACTTCTGTCATTGTTGGCCTGTCGTTACTATTATCTTGTACACATAGAAGACTCATGTGGATACAACGTAGAACTTCTTCTGTTGGATATGATTGATCTAATGTTTCATCAACAATCTCTAAAGATCTTTCTTCCTGCCAAAGTTTATTTACCTGCAATATCATAGGAAACATATTTTAAAATTTTAGATAGTACCATGTAAAGATGAAAGACCATGTATATTGAAATTGATACTTACATATCCTAAAAGATTTAAGTTTGTATCAGTTTCACAAGTTTGACTGAATACTCTATTCTTCTTTCCACTTATGATTTCTAGTACTATCACACCGAAGCTAAACACATCTGACTTGAATGAAAAAACTCCACGTGATAAGTACTCAGGTGCCATGTAACCACTACAAAAAATAAAAGAACAAGGTGAGAAAATTGAATTAATTTAATATTTCTTTGTTAGTTTTCCTCCTAACCTTCTCGTATATATTTAATCAAATCAAGTGAACTCAATCTAAAAGACTTACAATGTTCCAACCGGTCTCGTTGTTGCATCCTCAAGAGCATTATCTCCTTCAAATATCCTTGCGATGCCAAAATCTGAAATCTTTGGATTCATATTCTTATCAAGGAGAATATTGCTTGGCTTAAGATCACGATGAATGACTCTCAATCTAGAGTCTTGATGCAAGTATAGAAGTCCTCGAGCGATCCCAATTATAATATGGAAACGTCTTTGCCAATTTAGCAATGAACTTCTAGTTTTATCTGGAGATCCAGATTCACAGGATCAGATAAATGTGTTGTGATTAGTTTTTAACCATTTGTGAAGGTAATAAAACTAAGAAACATGAGAAAATATACTGACCATAAATAAAGGCATCAAGGCTCTTATTTTCCATGTATTCAAGTATCATAAGTCGCTCGTCTCCTTCAATGCAATAGCCTAGAAGACGAACCAGGTTTCTATGTTGTAACTTGGCTATCACGGAGAGTTCATTCTGGAACTCATTTGGGCCTTGCGAGGAGTATCTTGATAATTTTTTGACGGCTATCTTTTGTCTATCATCCAATTGACCCTGACAAAATGTATCATTTTCTTCAATTTCACAGGTTTGAAAGGCTTGTTCTTTATTTTTCTGATACTGAAAGTCTTCTTACCTTGTAAACAACCCCAAATCCCCCTTCTCCAAGTTTATTTTCTTCGGAAAAATCATTTGTTGCAGCTTTTATAGTATGCAGATCATACGAAGGAAGTACATCCAATGTACTGATCGAACCTGGCACAAGGATCACACTATGAATTAGTAAAAAACTTCTTTTAATTTTTTTCTTAGAAAGTTGAAAATTGAGTGATTAATCTAAATAAATTTGACCCAATCCTTTTTAAATCTGAAGTGACTTTGAAAGACTAGCAGCATTGTTACGTAAACCTTTCTCCGCATTTCGAAACTGCAACGCTCTGTTTCTCCTCCTCCTAACGAGTATTCCTACACTGCACAGCAAAATAATTCCCAACAACGCCGAGATGACTATCGCCCACACGAGCTTCTTCCAATTTGTCGTCGATGATCCTGCAGGAAAAGAAAAAGAAGGAAAATATATGATTAATTATAATGTTTCTCTGATCATCCAATTTTATGCATGCATAACTCGACTACCTGGAAGCCGAATGTACAAATCGTCTCCTCCGTCTCCGTCGGTGAAACTTCTGAGATCCAGCAGCTCACCGCGCCAAGTTATGCAGCCATAAGGCCCATTGATCACCGCAAACGCGACGCAGGAGCAATCCTCCACGCACAATTTCTGGCACTCGTCCAGACTAATGTGGCCTTGTGAGGTTGCGTTCTCGGTGTCGGGCACCTTCATGCTCGGCTCCTTCCAAAACTTGTTCGACGAGCAACTCAGGGGTTCCATCCTCTCGCATCCCACGACGCTTTTGTTCTGAAAGCCTTCCAAGCAATGACAGTAGCTTGAGACGTAGCCTCTTGTGCAAACTTTGTTGCGGCCGCAACGATTGTAGTCATCGCAGTCATCTGCCAGAAGCGATAAATTAGAAAACCACTGTCCGCCAGCAAAAATCAAAAGCTGGATCCTTCTGTCCTCGTTCATTAGCAGCCGCAATAACCCTGGAGATCCAGTTTGATATTCATCGATGAAGTAGGTCTGATTATTCTGGTTGGGCACGTATGTGAAGTTCACGTACATCGCGATGCTGTTCCCCATCCTTGGAAGGCCGAGGAACCATTGCCCGTTCCATGGTCCAGTGCGGCCGAGTTTGACGGATTCATTCACATTCACCATGAAAAAATCCGGAACATTATACGTCTCCATCCTGAGGATGTAGTTGCCCGGAGAAGGGTCCGTGGCATTCATCCATGACACGAGCTGCCACGGAGTGTTGGTCCGGAAGTCGAATCCCATCTTCATGCCAGGAAGAAGACTGTCACATGGATGGTCGAAGCTCTGCCATAGAGTTCTGTTAGAGTCGCCAGCAATCAGCTGGAGGTTTCCTGAGTCTAGAAGCTGCAAGCGTGCAGAATTGAGTTCTGCGGATGTTCCCGTCGACCAAACCTTTCTTCCTCCCTCAAATAAGATCAGATTTCCGTCGGAAGTCAGGTGCAACGATGCCATGGATGCGTTGACAGACCTGTTCCTATTGGCGACCCATACTACTTCGTTTTCGCTTGGTGGGTGATCGTGGTACCGAATTCCTATGTATGCAATTGCAGAATCGTTAACTGGACTGAAGAAGCCGAGTTGGAACACCCTCCCCGTCGAGATCAATGTCTGGGTATCGATAAGTGAGCTATTCCACATCATTATATCTCCTGCACAAATCAATCAATAAATAAATGGATCAAATCCTTTGGTCATCAAATTGCGCTAGAATTTCTCCTATTTCACTAGGCAAAGAATAAAGTATATTACTTTTGGTTTGGAAATGAAGGATATTAAAGTATTGCTTTGCGGCAAACTTTCTATAGATCCTGAGACTTTGACGATGCCAAATAAACAAATAAACAGATAAACAAATGGACAAAAATCCTACGCTCTTACAATTTAATTTAATTCTGGACTAAAATTTCTTTCTTCAACATACCAGACGAGGATCGGCCAAGTAGAAAGAATGTCTCTGCTAGTAGTACTATTTCCAGGAACTGCAGAAGAAAGAGCTGCATCCGCGCCATGGAAGTTTAAGGATTTTGCGTTGCCTGCACCTGCACTTTGTTGCTGTGTTCTTTGCGCCGAGTTGCTGCAAGCAAAGTTATAATATCTTTAGAAGAAGATGATGATAGTGGAGGAAGTCTCTAGTCAACTGATTTTGGAATACTTCAAAGAGCGTGTGGAATTAATAATTTAGAATAGAAAATTAATAGAGCGAAACAAACAAGGAATCACAGCCTGTCTCTCAGTTAATTACGTCCATTTAAATTATATGAGCTGTGATAGTTTATGTTCCAAAACTTTATATTATTTTCTATTATTTCTTTTACTGCAAAAGTAATTTAGTTGCTTTAAATCAAGTTGTTTGGTAAATTTGTATGAATGATTGGAAACAAAAAAGAAAAGATAAAATATAAG
This sequence comes from Curcuma longa, assembly GCF_044706935.1. Lineage (NCBI taxonomy): Eukaryota > Viridiplantae > Streptophyta > Magnoliopsida > Zingiberales > Zingiberaceae > Curcuma > Curcuma longa. The sequence continues at coordinate 9,248 of NW_027432177.1, forward strand.
AAACATGTGCTAGGCTAGCTATATATATGCTCTATATGCTCTACGTGGTTTCTTATTATTATTATTATTTAGCAAATCTAAAATACAATATTTTCTTTTTATATTATATTGACGGTAAGACGGTTTCTCCATCTTTGAAAAGGAGAGCACTATTGGATGGACGTCTTCCGTATATAGACCTTGAATGTACTAACTTTAAGGAGTTAGGAATCAAGTAAATCCGTGAGTCTGATGTGTCCTGTCTAATCTGTTGCAAATGTCTTTGATAGAACGAACAAACGAATGAGCGAGATTCACCTCTTCTCACGCATATGCATCGATCCTACAATTAACATTTCGACTTCGATCAATACTAATAATATTGTGGTACGTGAACACATATTAATATTATATTATAATAATTATGAATCATTATTATAATATAAATAATTTATTTTTAATTAATATTATATTATAATAATTATAGGATCATAATTATTTTATATTTTACTTGTATGGAAAGTAAATAATAATTTCGAAAAATAAAATCACATTTGCATGGAGTGTCCTTATGTTAATAATAGGTGCCCTTTTTATGATTCTACTTTAAAAAACAAAAAA
>NW_027432178.1:0-10407 GCF_044706935.1 Curcuma longa
AGGCCGCTCTTCACCGGACTAACCGCCAGATGAGCCATGATACAGATCTAACCATGTGGGGGCCCTCAGGGAAAATAAAGGAAGTAGGGGAGGCTCGGACCATGAGGGACATGGCAACACACATGGGAAAGATCATTGGTTTAAAATGATGGAAAGTATCTCTATTGGTATGAGGCCTTTTGGGGAGAGCCCAAGAGGCAAAGTCATAAGGACTTAGGCCCAAAGTGGACAATATCATGTCATTGTGGAGATACAGACATCCTTTTGGACCCAACATATACTATTTGATGTAAATTCATGAGTTATGTCATGAATTTGGAATCATTTGTTGGGAACTTTCATTTTATACTATTTTATATACATGAATCAGGGATCGTTCGTTGTCAACCTAAGGCGAGTGAGGATGGTCATGAAAAAGATATGTTCCATTCTGATGAAAATCATGACAAATGCCTAAAATTGAATTCGGAGCTTTCTCATGACTAACAGACAACTGCAATCACCACACAAAATTAGAAGGGAAGTCAAGACATATGTTGATGAAACCCCTTCGACTTTCAAGTCAAACATAGGAAAGAAAAGAGAATAACTCAAAAAAAAATTAAAATAGCTAACTAGCTGAAAAATAGTATCGCATATTTGCGCTAGTCTATACGGACACTCTTTTATAGCACACTGAGGGAGAGTGGATGAGGACCTTACCACACATTCCTTACACATCTGCCCACATTCTTAAAATGTGTCTCAACAACTCTCCCCCTTACGGCCTTACCCCCGTCCACCTAGCCAAGTCCCCCATCGAGCTGAGTTCAAATCGAATTGTAGTTATGTGCAAGACAAATTGATTGAGGTGGAATTTTGATTGATGTTTGTGTAAGGAAAAATTAAAAACTTATGCAAATGGAACATGCTCACATAGCAAATGGATCGAAATTGTAACTTTATACTGTGAAATGACATAATTTATGATAAAAATTGTAACTTTGTAACTTAAAAAGAAGGTAAGGATGGTTATATACTCAACTTGTATCTTTCTAACTTGGTTGAAAATTTATCCACATAAATCTTGTAAAAACATATTATTGGTCAAATGTTGTATGTAGTAGTTTTGTGTGTTAGATCTGATGGAATCCATATATATCTTCAAAATGGTATGATATTATCCACTTTGGACCCACACTCTTATAGTTTTATTTTGTGAGCCCTCTTAATTTTATTTTTGGACTTTACCCAAAAGATCTCATACCAATATAGATTTCTCCATCTTATAACCCCATGATCTTTTTTTTTATATTTCTAATGTGAGACTTTGATTGTATTCCAATAATGTACTCCTCAAACAAATGATCACTAGGAGCCCCCTTAACGGTCCACCACATAGACTTGCTCTGATATCATTGTTAAATGATTACTTGTGAAATTGGATAAGTACAAATTCATATAGCAATTTTATTCAAAATTACTACATAGACCCAAAATATTTTCACAATTGGAAAAGAAAGGCAATATAAATCTAGAGGGTCTAGAAAATACAAAGGAGTGTTTATTTTTGAAATTGAATTAATTTTGGATCAAATAACAATAGGAACCTAAAATATTCAAAATTGAAAAAGGAAGTCACGGAAGAAATTATAGGATCCAAGAAACGGGAAACCGAGCTAGGAATATTTGAATGTGCAATTAGATTAATTTGGATTCATGTAATAATTTTGGGTAAAATTTTTTTTCATGGACACAAACTAGTCTAATTTCATAAACAAGAACTATATATGTTCTCTAGAACCTTTAGAATGATACTATGACTTTATTTTCCAATTTTGAATAATTTAGATCTATGTAATAGTTTTGTCCAAAGCTACTACATGAACCCAAATTGATATAATTTTACATTTTAAAAAACACTAATGTTCCTTCGACCCTCTAGACTTATATTATAGCTTCCTTTTCCAATTTTAAACATTCAGATTTTTATAGTAATTTTGATTAAAACTACTTATATTATATCATTTTGAAGGAGTTTTGCAATTTTAAAGCTATGGATGGAATTCTTGGAAGATATCTTTCTACTCTATTTTACCATTTGAATAAAACCCTCATATATTAATTTTTGCTACAACTGCTACATGAATATTTTAGAGGAGTTAGGCAATTCTTTAAGTGAATAGATTGACATATATAAAATTTAAATTTCAGATACATATAATTCAATTTACATTATATCAATTTGAGTACAAAAGATAAATTTCATCTTCGGAGATTATATTAAATTTATAAATTTTCTTCTTGCATATATATGAAATTCAAAGAGTTATAATTTTACTCTGCACATATATATATATATATATATAGGTTACATAGATATAATTTTTCTCAATACATGATGTCTGATAGAATAGTAATTATTTTGGGACTCATTTTCATAGTTGAATTTCAATGAAGACATCTAAAATCATCAAATACAAAAAAGATAATGCCTTAACAACAACTAAACAAAAGTTTAAATAGTCTCAAAATCTTAACGATACAAAAGATAAAAATAACTCTTATATAATAACAAAGATTGTTCAAAGCTTCCGAAAAGATTCTAAATAATATTTTTTGGATTTAAAAATGGGCCATTATGGGTTACACTTAATAATGAATGAAGATCTCTGAACGAACTTCTATTTGATATCTTAAAGGTCTCATAGTTTAACTCGAGTCAAAAGTTATGACCTTTCAAAACTTGAATCCCCTTATCATAAAGCCTTCTAGCTTTGGAGCACCGCCATCGTACTACAACCGTGTTAGGAAGCACAATTAGACCATGTTGGTTGCTGGATGTCTATGGTTGATTGAACACGGTCATATTAGAGAATACAACCACATCGTATTCGACTCTAGACTTATATTCATCAAATGGCTGCAAGAGACACAGTTGTGCCAACGAATACGACCAACTTGTGTTTGATGTTGAAATTCTTAATTACTGCTCTGTTGTTGCGTCAATGCACATATATCAAAATTACAAAGTTGCAATTTTCCTTCTAACACACGTATCAAATTAAGTTATAGAGTTATTAGGACTTGAATAAAGAAAGAGCTTATGGAGGATGTCTTCCTTCACATGATCTTTCTTTATCTTAGGGAAGAAAGAACACTTGATTTGGCTTATTAACAAATACTAGTCCATGTATGAATATAGTTAAATGTATTTAATATGCAAGTGAAACTCTAAAAGTAAAAGTGAAATAAACAATATAATAGTCCTAAGATCAATGCAACATCAAGCTTTGTGAGACTTAGTAGGACATCTTGAAAGGCCAGGCATCTTTCAAATAAAAATTATTTATATATAGTTTCTTTTTATAATCACATGAGACAATGTTTCCAAAGTCCTCAGGTAAATCAGTTATTTGTAAAGAACTTGAGCGCCATGAAAATATATTTTTGAAATATAATTGAGTTAGTTATTACGAAGTAGATTTGTTGAAGTGAGCAGTTAGTCCTCCTCCGTAGTGGTTAACTGTAATTTTTTAATTTACCTCCTCATAGATGATTGTGAAGTCGATCATGTGAGATCATTAGAATGATAAATTTCATCTTTTATTGAAGAATTGAACACTATAAAAATAAAGACTTTTGATAATCATGTGAACTTCCATATGCTTATGAATTTAATTTCAAACCTTAATTATTAAATAAAAATATTCTACTTTTTACCATCAGATCCGGAGAGCTGTACACGTTCATAGCAGCCTAAAATTTGTCTGCTAAGAATCAACGGCAGAGACCACAGCGATGAATAATTAATTATATGTTATTTTCTATTATTATTAATTTATTTAAAAAAAAATCCAATCCTGCGAGAGTTGACTATGCGACAAAGATGCTGCTATCTTGTTAGGCTTCAACGTAACCGTACGTTGTTTTAATTATACTCTTTGTTTATGTTTAATGATCGAACTGAATAAATTATTTATCGATTATTGTCATTAAGCATGTGGATTAGCTTGGGGTTTAACGCCCTAGTAAACGAGCCCACGTGGCGGCCCCGTGAAATAATTGATAGAAAAAACTACGCTCGCTTTCTCAAACCCCACAATATCTCCCTATATGATGCACTTGTGGGCCAGCTTCTCTTTCCCGTGCGCCGAGCCGAGCCGATATTGGAATCGACGTGGGATCGCGACGCGGGAGGTAAATAAAAGGGTGTGGAGAAAATAACGGAAATGTCCTTGCGGTTGTTTTTTAAACTTGCCAGTGGGACCGGAGAGTTAAATGACTATTTAGCCCCAGCTCTTTAGGGGTGTTAATTGGGTAGAATCGTAATTTGGTCACTTAGGGATTTGAGAGATTAGGTTAGACTGATCGAATTAAAAGAACGATAACTCTATCAAGTGGTGGTTAAGTTATTTTGATATGCTTGACAAAAATTAAAAGGAAGTCCTATTTTTTTAAAATCATTAAAGGGGTACAAAAATGATATAATTATCATCCAATATATTATTCGGTATTATTATCTCCTATCACTTAGTCCTATTAGTCAATTATATGAACATAATAAATCTATTTTATAGTAGTTTCAAAATCGTAATTATTACAATATTATAACAATTACAGTTTTGCAATTACTATTATAGTTATAGCAACTATAGTTCATAATTGTTACAATATAAATGTTATTTAACAAAACAAGTCTATATTATAATAGATAGCCGATATAATATTGTAACAGTTATAATTTTATAATTGTCATAATATAAATATTATTAAATAAGATAAATTTATATTATAGTAATTATAAAATCGTAACTGTTATAATATAAATATTATTGAACAAATTAAATCCGTCTAATCAATTTAAGATTTAATTATGTGATAGGAGATAACAATGTCGAAAATTATATGCCATCAGTTTAGATTAGGGGTGCAAACGAGTCGAATCGAATCGAATAATATAAAAATACTGATATTCGAATTCGAGCTCGAAACATATATATGATATTCGAATTCGATTCGAAGCTCGAAAATACTAATAATTTTGGCTCGAATTTGATTCGAAATATAATTTGAGCTCGAGTTCGATTTGAATTATTCGAATCTTAATTCAAGAATAATCAAACTTTAGTTCAAAATGTCTTAAATTATTCGAGTTCGATTCAAATTATTCGAACCTTAATTCGAGCAAAATCAAACTTTAGTTTGAAATGTCTTAATTCGAGCGACTCACAAATAATATTATATATTCGAATTAGGCTCAAAAAATTATCGAACATATTCGTGTTCGGCTCGAATTTGATAATTTCAAATACGAATCAAATATTATTCAAATTGACTTAAAAAACTCACGAACCGATTCAATTCGTTTGCACCCCTAATTCAGATAAAAAAGCATTAGTAAGGGCCTCGTACCACGAACTCACCTTCATGGTGGAGAGATCCGCCTTGTATTGTGAACTCACCTTCATGAGGGAGGGACCCTTGAAGGCCTGGACACTTGGAGGCAACTTTAATAGGCCTTTGCTTTTATCAGACAAGTACAAATCGATTGGTAGCACTAGAGTAACTCCGGTGTCCACGGGAGCCATGATGTTAAATTTGAAATATTTGTGAATAAATTTAGAATTTGATTTGATTTAGGAAGAAATGTTCTTATCCGAGCTGAAAAAAATGTCTCTTTGATCACTCACTTTCCTATCCTGCTTGTATGTGATAATGGTGTTCGTCTTGCAAAGGTTATTCAATTCACGAATAAATGGCTACTTTGTCCAAGATTCGAAGTGATTATTCGAATCTCCTGGAAGCTAGGTGCAATGGTAAAGTACTTTCTTAATCAATCAGATATTCATGGATTGATTCTTAATTACTGTATATTACAAATTAATTTCCTCTAGTGGGAAATATTTGATAGAAAACATTCCTGAGTGAATTGATCATTTTCAGAATTAATTGATTTAAAAAATTAGATATCTGAATTTAAAAAAATAATTATTTAAGAGTGATTGAGAGTTTAGGATATTTACTATGCCACTTTAAATTAGACAAGGAATATAACCGTCAATTTGGGTTAGACCCGTCAAGTTGGCCGGCCCCGTCAAGTAATTTAGGCGGATTGTGTCGAAATTTTATCAACTCATTTTAAGATGAGTTCAAATGGATTGATCCGCCTAGACCCGTGACTCATGTGGGTTGGCCCGAAGGTTGAGAAAGTTTATTAATTTATTTCAAATTTTAAAACTAAAGTAGAAAATTCAATGAATTAGTGGACTTGATCCGTTTAAATTATAATCAAGGTTAAAATTTTCAACTTGATCAATTTAAACTATAATCCAAACTTAAAATTTTTAATATTTTTAATATTTATGATTTTTTAACAGATTTGTGGGTTGGTCCACCTAACTCGCAATCTGCTTTCGGTTGGATTGGAGATTTCTATACCCGTCAAGTTGGTGGGTCGGCCCATTCTGCCTCGCTATATGATGAATTTTTAGTGTATTGGTCTGTCCCACTATGAATTAATCGTTTGACAACTCTAACTAAGAAGAAGTTAAGAATTTAAAAAGTAGACATAAAAAGAAACACTATTTTTACGATCTAATTAATTTTAAAAGTGTCTGATCTAATCTCATAAAAATTGTTCATTGATCATGAACGTTATACATTTTTTAAACTCCTCTCACATATATCCTGAATGAAATTTAAATCCTCGTTACTTAGAAAATCTATCCTATTTTTTTTCACGACCCATGTTAGTGCTTTCGCCTGTTGGTGAACAATTAGCATGCCTTTTGTCCAAGTTGAAATTTTATTGTCAAACTAGAGTTGCGCATTGGTTTATACAATGCGCGACCACATGTTGAAATAAATTGACGGTTTAACGATTGAATATTAACAATTTGAAGGTTTCAAAACTTCAAACCTTTAACTTTAATCGAAATCTTTAACTGGTTTAAGATGCCTACCTATTCCCTTAAACTATAAGTGAATCAAAGTCTATATAATTTACTTACCTTTTCAACCTTTTTTACTTTAAAAAAGTGATTTAATTTTATCACTTTCATATTCTATTCACGTATAGTAATTTCTTTAATATCAAATTCCTCTAACTCAACTTCTAAAAATTAGACTCTTTCACAAAACACTTTATCCTAATTAAAACTATCAAATGGACTAATCCATAACAAAACAAATAAATCCACTAAAAACTTATTATACGATGGGACGAGACGAATCAACCTACAAACTTAGCAGATTAAAAAATCTTCAACCCAATCCAACTTAAGATGAGTTACAGATTAGACGGACCAACCCACAGATTTATCAAAAAATATTAAAAATTTTAAATTTAAATTACAGTTTAAATTAATCGAGTTGAAATTTTTAAATTTGAATTATAATTTTAAAATTTGAATTATAATTTAGACGGATCAAATTCACTAATTCATTAAATTTTCTATTTTAATTTTAAATTTTAAAATAAATAAATAAACTTTCTCAACCTGCAGACCAACCCATACGGGTCGCGAACCTAGACGGATCAATCCATCTGAACTCATCTTAAAATGAATTGATAAAATTTAAACCCAACCGTCTAAATTACTTAATGGAGCAGACCAATCCGACGGACTCAACCTAAATTGACAATTATAGTTCTAATGACTCAAATTCAGAATTTCTCAAAACCTACTGGACTGGAGTTGCATCTATCTAAGCTTAAGAGGGCTGCAATTCCCAAGAAAGATTCAACTTCTTTCTTGTGGATGGATTCAGACCCATTGCTTTAGTAAACACTATAGAGAAACTTAGTTTCAACCAGTTATAGAAAGAACACTTAGTTTCAGCAGACCAATCTGCTTTCATCCATGGTAGAAGCACTAGGGATCGTCAATGACTGCAAGAAGAGAAATATCGACATGGCAGTAACACTTCTAAGTAACTTTAAAAAATCTTCCAAATGGTTAAAACAATACTTGATTTGAGGAACTTAGTGCACTTGACCATGAGCAGTAACAGCTTCAGCACAATTCAAACGGCAGATAAAGTTCAAATACAAGTTCAGGATTGATATGCTAAAAAAAGCTTCAAATCTTGATAGAACCCAAATCACAGCATAAACATGCGTGGATTTCTCAAAGCAAGCTATCTGTCCTAGCCGGCAACCTCCTGAAGAAGTTGAGCGGCACTGATGGTAGCTTATGCCTGAACCGAGGGTGTCTCAGCGCGTAAAATCCAGTTAGGAGGGCGACGACTTGGAAGGGCGTTACGTAGAGAACAATGGCAGCTGCAAGGCAAAATATCAAAAATAAGGAAGTTGCTCTAGGATCTCTCCAGCTTAACAGAGACTGGAACCTCTCTCCTTGTGTAGCCAGGTCGCCAACCACAGTTTGCACCCTTCCTGCAACACTCCTTAGTCGATCGTACCTCACCCTTATGATTTCATGAGGTCTGGTTGAAGGAAACCTGTCGAATTCCTCATCCAGCTCATCAGGATGGGCTGTGTCTGCGTAAGACAGACGAATATCCATGTGAGGAGGTTTCCTCGGCCGCCATCGGTAGTACCATACTCCGATCAAGAACAAGTAGAGGAACATTGTTGGAAGTATCAACTCCGGGTACAGAACCAGTATCGCATAGAGAACATGGAGGAGTACAGTTGTGATAGGGTTCTTCCAAAGGCAAATTTGGCCGAACCATTTTCCTGTAGCAATCAAACCACTGAAGACACACATGAGTCTATAGAAATTGGCTTTGCTCCTTCTCATGCTCCACATATGGGAACCTACATCCAACATGTATTCCACCACCTCCTTCCTTAGCGCCGGCTCTGCCCGACTCAACCTCATCGAGACTATCTGTGTGGATTGATGCCTCAAGTAATCAAGCTGGCTAACGGTCAGCGGATGGAGGTAATGCATCTTCGGCAGTAATGGCCTGGAATAAGTATGCAGCATGTTAAGCAAAAGAAGAGGAGAACCGAACAGCCAACTGAACTTCCCCCATCTTTTTAACCCCTGATGTATGCAAAACCAGGAGAGGATATGAGTGCGTGTACACTTTATCAGTCTCAAGAGTAGAAAGTCGAATCCGAACTTTGCCAATTCTGTTATCTGTAACACCATTAGCCTTCTCTCCACCCTGTAAGTGGCAGTTATCAAACACACCGATCGTTATAACAGTACAAGGGTCGAAAACTTCCCAAGTGTATTGCTCATTCCATTGGGATTGGAACTGTCAATGATTGTTCTTGTCCGAACCCATTTATGCCCATACTTAGCGACACAATAGGCATCAGTGGTGCCACGCCCATCCTTAGTCTTCATTGGCAATAATGCCTGAGCAGTTAGTATGCCAAGCTCTAGAATACCAATGCTTGGTTTCCACAACTGTTTTGCCGTAGGCCTAAGATCACTGCTATAATGTGTGGATTCATCCAAAACATGGTAACCCCCATCCAAACTTAACCTCAGATGAATGCGACTAGCAAATTTCACTTCTTTCTTCTGCTCGCCATCAGCTGCCACATGCTTTTCCAGATGGAACCACCTTGAACTTACAATGCGACAGTCCAATCTCCTCTCAACATTCTGTAGAGGAACAACCACCTTCCCTAGCACCTCATCTTTGTTTGGTCCAATTCGTTCTTCCACACTTAATATTAAATGTTCCTCAAAAGGTTCTGCAGCAACAAGCATCAAATCTTCATTCCACAAAGGATTGGTGGATCTGCTTGCCGAAAACCTTGTCCTTAGAATTTGACCGCCAAGGTTAACTTTAACAAAGACATCAGGGAACCCGGGTTTTGGTACGAGAAGCAAATCTTGGGCCTCAATGACATTAACTCTCAGATACCAAAGCTTGGGGAAAGGTATACCTTAGACCTAATACTGGCAAGGCCATCACCGGGAACTGTTGCAGCATCAGAGTGCCAAGCTTCTGGGAATGCCTCATCTGCTTGTGTACCCATCCAAACAGCCAGCATCAGTTCTCCCTTCACCTTCTCCCCTTTGCGATCTGCCAAAGCGATACCACTGTGGTGCCAATGGGCTATCAGGTGGAACTCTTTTTGGAACCTCATTAAGATCAAACAAAACCATTCCGATAAAATCATCTTTTACTAAGTCCTTGTCCTTGACAAAAACCTCGACCACAGAAGCTTGGATCCGCTCTTTGGAAAAGGAAAACACTTGGTTCCATTCAGGGTTACTCTTCTTCTCAAAATAACGAGTCGTACCTTTGTAATTACCGAGCTTTACCTCCACATAAGGATCACAACTCCCAGTGACATCCTTAGCTGGCAGATCCTTGGCTTTCACGACGCGCACGTAGAGGTACTGCATCTGCTCAACGAGGTCATAGGTGTTGGCAAGCTTGTCACCACCGCCAAGTCCTCCTCCACCTAGGCGGGAGCAGTCTCCTTCAAGGAGA
>NW_027432179.1:0-14041 GCF_044706935.1 Curcuma longa
TAACGAAGCCTCTACCTCAAAGCAAGTTTGAGAGTCATGTAGAGTCCTATGTGTTGGTGCAGCGTGAGCTTTTTGTGGATCGCTAGAGAGGAGTGAAGATCGACCTACAAAATTAACCTCTTTCTCTTGCTAATGTTTTGAGCAAGGACACACTAATTAAAATGTAATTAGTATGAAATAAAATATGAGACACAGAATTTACTTGGTTACAACCCTCAGGTTGTTAGTCCAAGACTATGAAAGCTCTAATCAAAGTCTCCTCGTCGAAATTGATCCGGAGGTGGAGAAACCTCGTATAACGGTTGAGCGTAGAATTTAAATGAACTGAATGAAACAGATAATTCAAGTGTGTACATTCTACATCGAGCTTTAGTCTATTTATAGCCTTCACCTCGATCTGACTGTTGTGCTGACGTGGCACTTCCAGACACCTGGAAGCCTTTTGGACGCCTGGATTCGTCGATCCCAATCCGATCTATCAATAATCTGCTAAGGATCTAGATGACTCCTCGCTGATTCGAATGCCTAGAACCTCTTCGAACCCCTAGACTCCGCTGATGTGGACTCCATCCTCATCCGCTTCGACAATGGCTCATGCTGACGTGGATTGGGTATTCAGGCACTTGAAATGGATTTAGGCGCCCGGAATGGATCCGAGTGCCTAGATTCTAGGGCGTTGGGATTGGATCCTGCCTAGAATGAGGGCGCTCGAATTGGATCCGAGCGCCTGGAATGGTCAACTTCATGTTGACCATTTTCCTTCTCCTCCGTTCTCCATTCTACCTTGGTCGTCTTGCATAGTCTTCCTCCCAGCTTCTCGTCCCTCGGATGCACCGAGCCCTTCTGGCTCGCTTCCATCCATCCTTCTCGCTCTGTCGAGAGTACTCTTCCATAGCTTCTCATACCTCGGATGCACTGAGCCCGTTAGCTCCTTTCCCGTGTCATTCTTTTTGCTTGCTTGCATCTTCTGTCAAGTTCGCCATCTTGATATTACGTGTGATCTCCTAAGTCCTTGTACACTTAGACACACGTGTCAAATACCACATAACCTAATTTTATACTTATTTGACTACACATCAAAACTCCACTGTGGTACTAACACTATAGTATTGGATATCATGACAATTGACATTAGGGTAAATGGGAGTATGTTATATTTGAGAAATGTTCTAAGATAATCACTTTAGATATAGTATTATTTATTGAATAAATAAAATTATTATTTGACTATACATTTTTTATATATTTGATTTGATCTTAAACTCAATTACTAATGTCCTTAATACAATATATAGCATGAGAGAAATTGTGATTGAATCATAATTAGTGAATATCTCTACATGTGCAATTATGTACGTATTAAAATATTGTTTAGTCGATGAATTGATGAGATTGAACATCGTCAATTTTGTGAGATTGACATATATTAGACTCTTTGATTTTTCTAAGCAGCCGATCCTCACTGGTTGAAAATATTGGGTTATTGAGAGTTAACATATGGATGTTGGTTAAGGATAACTAGTTTATTGGGAGTAACCTTTCATCAGATTTTATGTGGTTCCATGAATGTCTATGAAGATCTCATTGCAGCTCGACTGCAAGTTTCCTTTGACAAGAGGTATTCAAGTCATCTTGGTCATGGAGACTTATACTTTGACATCTCAAGCAAGTGTCTCTACAGAGGTGTAGACTCGGGATGATTGGATATAAGTCAAAGTGCTCCGAAAGTGTTTGAGTAGCCAACAGAGGATTCACCACTCCTTTAATTAGGAGATGTATATCCTATGATCACTTGTCAGGATTATTACTCGTAAGTCTTTGGCCAAAGCAATAACATGTCAAGAGGATGTTCCTCTTGGACAGTTATTTTGAGTAACTTGAATCACCACAGGATAAAGGAACTACAACTTGGGCTAGGTGTGACATAGTCAGCCTAGTGGGGACTAACACATAGACCATGTCCTGAACTAAGTGGGTATAAGATGGTGAAAGGAATAGAGACACGATCAACCATAGCTGCTGAAGGGTTCAGAAGTGGTTCTAAAATCAACTGTGATTTTTTGATTAATTAGGGTCATGATGTACTACTAGGTGTCACTCATGATCGATCTATAATTAATGATTAATTATGGACGACCAACATAAATTGGGAACCTATAAGGTCACATGCACTATGAGTTTCTCCAAGAGACATAAAATGAGTTTGAGAATTAGATTCTCATATCAAGAGAGATTGAGTCTAGTTGGACTAGATGAAGGATAAATATGAAAGATATTTTATCAAAAAGGAAGCGCGGATGAGCCATGTCTTTTGAAGACAAAGTGGACCCTTTTTAGTTTAATTATAAACTAAATTGGTTTGATTTTAATTAAAGGTGGTTTGATTTTGAACCAATCCGATTTGGTTTTGAACCAAACTTGAGGCTAAAAGATAGAAGTTTGGTTTAACAGATTCTATTAATATTTCTTAACGAAATTTTTTCTGTTAAACACCTATAAATATATCTCTTATGAAGAGTTATTACTAGAGATTAAAATCCTAATGGTTAGTTTTAAAAATCCAACACAAACTCTCCTCCTCTTCCTCTCTTGCCGCCGCCCACAACAAGGAGTTCTCTTCTTGTTGTTGCCGCCAACAAGCTAGGGCTTCTTGTTGTCGCCGACCAAGGAGCCTATTCCAAAGCTTACCTCGAGTTACTAATCCACCTAGGATCAATACCTCCCAAGGGCCGATCGTTCCTGAGTCAAAGGAAGTTGCAAACCGGTAGTGGAAGCAAGGAACGTAAGGAGAAGCAACGGTTGTTTCTCCACTGAAAGATATCGCTTCTTCCTTTTAATTTGATTTTTATTTTGGAGCAATTGTTGCCGCTGGAGCATCCACACCATATTGGTTCACTGCCCCTTCTTGACAGTGAACCATACGACCTTCGAATGGAGGCATGATCCCCTCCGTTCAATCTGATTCGTATCGTCGAGTTGCTTTAAGCCGTCGGATACGAAATCAGACTGTAGGTCCTCTCTTGGATCGTTTGTCTCCTCCCTTAGACTAGTATCGCAGCGGAGACACGACACGTGACTTAGAGAAGTCGTCTTGAGAAGATCTCGAGTGGATACAAGTAGAGGCAACCTTGCTCAAGGTTGCTAGTTAATGTCATTTTCGCTCCGCGTCATTCAAAAGGTATAAAATTATTTATGTCTTATTTTCGATTATGTTTGCATGTGTGTATTTTCTTAGATGAATTTTTACATAATTAGTGATAAATTTATTTATTATGCTTTCTGTTGTTATGATTTATAAAATTAAAATTTTAAATTATGTATATAGAAATCCAATTAGTATTTTTTTAAAAATAATTTTGTAAGGTGTAAAATTAAATAAAAATAAAAGTTATCATTTAAAAAAATAAATCATCTTCATAAATGTTAAAGTGCTTGAAATGTAATATTAAGGCAAGTGTTTTCTCAATGGATAATCATAGTTTCTTCCTTGGATCCAAACTCTCCTAGTACTTCATTTTTAGTCGATTAAATTTCACGATCTAAACCACAAACACAAATAGATTTTGGGGTTTTAGATTTCTCAACTAATGTACCATTAGTCAATCATTGGCTAGTCATTGGATGATATTGATCATTCTAATGATCAAGGCTTTCTAGTACTATAAAGTTTTTTGTCCACTGGATGCACTTATATTTTTGACTCCTTCAATGATCATCCTAATTGCTCGTGGATGTTCCTTGTTCCCTTAACCGCCTCGTACAACCTTCTTTAATTTCTTCATACCTTTAACCATCAAGCCCCCAACTTTGGTGGACCAAATCTTCACTCTACAATTACTCCAACATCACCTTAGCCACATAAAATCATCATCCATATCATTACTCAACCTCATTAAATAAATAAAATCTAACTTAAACTCTTTACTCAAATATCAAAATTTAAAATTACACCGAACCACTTAAAGCATAATTACACCAACAACAATATAGTCGAACGAGGGTTCTCCAACAACAAAATATCAAAATTCTTTTGTCGACTCTAATGGTTCAACTCTAGGGTTTAGCCATCTGCACCTCGACTTCACGCAACCAAGGCTTCTCCAACAGTCAATCATCTAATTCAGCTTGAGCCAAGTTTGCAATCTCAAGTTTTATATTTTTCAACTCCTTGATTCGATAAGCTTGAGGCTTCGCTAATGTTAAGAGCATTTTTATATAAAAAAAAAGTCTAAGATTTCACCAGATCAACCTCAATTAATCATGAAAGAGCAAGCACATCGACACAAGTCGAAGCATATAATTTTATCTTTGCCGAGAAATAATCCCTGCACATACACACATGAGCAAACCAATAGAATGGAATAAAACAAGATTAGATCCATACCTCAAGTAGACGTGATAAGAACTACACCCTCTACTTTGTCCATGCTGCTTTAAACTCGAATAGCTACAAACTGCTAACCCCTTCGATCAAAGGAAGTGGACAACCAACAATGGAGTTAGATGGGTTTGACCACCACATTCGTTCTCTATTCTTGCACCCTTAGGCTCCTCCTTTCTCAAAGACTCCGGTAAGTTTGATATTTATCACCTAGCTGCTCAAGTCGGCACCTGACTTTTGATCGAAAATTCCAAATTTGTTTTCATTCTTCACAACAGATGGCAAAACCCAACCGATTCAACTAGAGTTGGGACTCACAACCTGATGAGCATTAGTATTGTCAAGTTCAATCGAGGTATATGCTCGGATAATCCAAAGTTGTGATGCAATTTGACAAGAAATGATTTGGATGTTGGATTTGCTCAATTCGAGCAGCAACACAACCTAAAGTGGCTCAAGTCTTGGTTGAGTTCATCCTAAGGCAAGTAAAAATAATCTAAGATAGAGCTTGATCTGGGGTGGACTATACTCGCTTGAGTTGATGCAGGTCGATCCATCGAATGGAGATGAGTTGTGGTAGACCAATGTGAGTTCTGGTGGTGGGGCACTTGGTTTAGCTTAGTCTCCAGCGAGGATAGGAAACAGAGCTCCTTTCTCCCTTTTCTCTATTAAGCGCTGCTCAACACAATCGACACTTTGAAAGTTGAGAGAAAGCTCTCAAGAATTAACATAAAGACTACAAGAAAGCCTGTTAGAGAATTAACATAAAGGCTACAATAAGAATTAAAATCTTGAATACATGCCCCATTGATAGCCCTGTTAGAGAAGTTCTGATTCTTGGTATCAGGTTTTGCAATTATACATGGCACGGTCATTGCCGATGTCCATCTGGAAGTGGCACAACTTTGTAGAATGGAACACTTCTTTGAGGTAACGATCCATCTTCTTCATCGTCATCAAACTCAAGAAGGTAACTTGAAACCAACAACAACAAAATAAAAACAGACCATATTGATAAGTTAATAAATACAAAACTTAAGAACAAAAAATCATGGTAGAGTTAAGAGGCAATGTGTGTGATATAATAATTTCAAGTTGCCTTGGTTATAGTTAGAACAAGTATGTTGTTTATATTCGATACAAGAAGTCACTGTGACAGATAACTCTAATAGCTACTTAAGAACACATTGGGAACATGACAATGCAAGAGACCCCTGATGACATTTTGAGTCGGACTAGCACAATCTGTTGAATGTTCAATGATAATCCCACTAATTTAGCGAGACACAGACGGACTTTTGATCCTTTGTTTCTTTCAATAAATAACATAATACTTCTGTCAGAAGTTCTTATCTACCAACTAACGATAATAAAGGACTATTCAAGAAGGCGGTTATTCAACTGATTTTTTTTCCAAGTAAAAAACTAAACTGATTTTAAGATTCTTTATGCAAGTATCAGTGATGAAGCGGTATTACATATCAGGTGCATAACCATGATCCTGTACCTTCCCTATAGGATCTTGCATAAATAACAGAGCTGGCTAATCTAAAAAGGTTAGAGCAAATAGCAGCAATAAATATCTAAATGAGAAGGGAAAGAGATTGCTTACTCGTCGGTTTTTCTCTGAAGTATCCAACCAGAATAGGGAACCATGAGAAAAGAGAAATTAATAAGTTGTTATGTGCTTCAAAAGAATGTAGAACAAAAAATATTTTTCAGAGAACATCATATATTAAATATGACAAGTCTGTAATGTCACATAGTGAACAGAAAATTTGTCATTTCTTACAGAGCTATTACAAAATACTAGATTTATTCCATGCAAAAAGGGCAAGTTAAACTACTAAACAAGATCCGACTGATTATGCCTGTTTTATAATTGAAAATTTTTATAAATTATTTTAACCTGTAACAAATTGTTACGAAAGACTCATAGATAGCCATGTGGAGTTAAATTGTTCATGAAAATGTTCAGTTTAACTGTAGGCCTTGGTAACTAATGACTGGATTCAAGTTCCCCTTTCTGATTCAGTTCGATTATTAATTCATAAGGTCTGTATTTTTCATATCTCACACCATGCCAATCAAAGAAAATTCCCGCCATCACCTGAACATATGGCAAATCAGATTACTATTTAAGAGGATAAATTTCAGCCAGATAGTTTCTCTGTCAACATCAAACTGACAAGTCCAACTTTTGAAGGGGTAATATATATATGTAAACATATAGAAAATGTATGTACTGCTCTTAGTTTGTATTACCTTTTCAATTGATCAGTAACTTCAAATAATTATCCCTACAATCTTGATGGAAGAACATTTCCATCATTTTCTAATTAAGTTTCTGGCTGATTCCAAATGTTATTTAAGAAAGAAATGCTGTAATTTGAGGTATTTCTCTGCCAACAACAGGCTGACTAATCTAAATTTTGAACGGACAGTCTACATACATAAACATATAAATTATGCATTTTTTGCAATCATAAAAACCATTACATTAAATAATTAAGGATATGGATAAGGATGTAATGACAAGAGTGAAGACTTCAAAAAAATTTACTAAAGTGTTTCCCATAAAGATAGAGTTATATCAAGGATTAGCTCCAAGTCTCTATCTTTTTACATTAATCATGAATGAACTCACTTACCCTGGTGCAAGTTGTTTATAGATGATATTATTTTGATAGATGAGACACGTAAAGGAATAAATATAAACTCGAATCTTAGAAACTATTGGAAGTGAAAGTTTTATATTTTATAGAGTAAAGACAAAATATATAGAATTTAAGTTTAGTAATATTAAACATAGTAAAACAAATGTTAAGATAGGAGATGATAAGTTATTTGTAATTGAGAGTTTTAAGTAATTAGAATTATTTTTGCAAAAGAATTGAAGAATCAAGAGAGATGTCTTACATAGGATATAAGCAGGATGGTTGAAATAGAAGAGAGCGTCTGGAGAAGAATGTCTAGTATTCTTTGTGATCGTAAAATACCTCTAAATTTTAAAAGGAAATTTTACAAAATGATGATTAGACTTACTATGTTATATAGAGCTAAATGTTGAGCTATAACTCAAGCACACGAGTAAAAAATGAGAGTCGTAGAGATAAAGATGCTAAGGTGGATGTGCGAACATATAAGGATGGATTATAAAAAATAAGAATATTAGAGAGAAAATTAGAATTGCACTTATTAAGGAAAAACTCTGAGAAATACATTAAGATGATACGGATATGTACTTAAACGGCCAATAAATGTTTCAATTAAGCAATATGAAACTATGACAAATATAAATATTATCCAAGGAAGAGGAAGAGAAAGAGGAGGAGAAAGATCAAAGAAGACTTGGTTAACGACGATAAAGCATGATAAAAATTTATTTAAATATAGATGATAATATAGTAGGGAATAAAACTCAATTGCGTAGGAGGATGCATATGACCACACCTAGTAGGATAAGACTTAGTTGTTGTTGTATAAACACAAGCATATCTTGTTCACCAATTGTCGTATATGTACACTTCTTTATCATGGTAATGCAAATGAGATTTATTACTAATAATTGAGAAATTCAATTTCCAATTATTCTTCGTTGTTATATCATAATCATAGTACAAATTATAATAAACAATAGTTACAGTCATGGTTTTCAATTTCATGTCGTGTCGATCAGCACGAGTGAAATTTACTATTCTGCCTACCGATCGACATCGGTATTGTATCAACACCGCAATCGCAAGGCTGTTGCAAGGCCTCTACGACCACAAGAGCGCGGAGGTCATCGCAGCCACTGTGAAGCCTCCGTAGGGGTGCAAAGGCCGCCGCAACCACTATGGGGTAGGGCACTCTCGACAGTAGCTTGATTTTTTTATTTTTTATTTTTTAATTTTAAAAGCTAATTTTTTATTTTTTAAATAGGTATTTCTTTTTCCTTCTTTCCTTATTAATTTTTTCCCTCTTTAATTCATTATTTTTTTCTCCATCAAAATCAATAAAAAGAAAATACCTCTTAAGATAAATAGAGAAAAAATAAAATCTCTTATCCTCTTAAAAATGATTATCCTATTCCCTTCTCAGATAAAAATAAATAAATATAATATAATTTCTAACTTTATAAAATATATTACTACTAATAAAATAAATTATTTTATATATAAATTGGATTTAAGATCAAAATATATCTAAATTAAATATAGTTTAAACCTTCTTGATGAACTTCAATTAACCTTTAACCTAAATCGACTTTTACTCAATAAGAATCAAATATTTCACAAGATAGTATCAAAACTTAAACTCAATATTCAATATCTCAAACATAACTTAATAATAAGTATCTATAATGATTAAATATTAATAAAAATATTTTTAATTACTATATTTTATATTTCAAAAAACTAAAATCGTATCAGTACGACATGATACAGTACCAAAACCATATTATTTCGATCATATACCGAAACTCCGACACGGGCATGGTTTAAAATCTCGATCTGTGTCGATGTTTGGATCCTGGACTGGAACGATACAGTTTCAGCACCGTATCATATTGTACCAATATAATTTTGATATATTTTAAATATAAAATATATTAACTAAAAATAAAAATTTTAATCTAAATATTTAAAAATAAAAAAATATATATATTTTTAATATATATATATATATTAAATTAATGAAATAATTTTATTAGGTTTTAATTTAACCTATCTAAATTATCTCAATCATAGACAGGAGTTGATTAAAATTATTAATATAAATTATTTAATTAAACCTAAATTAAAACCTTCGACCCCCAACCCTCAGCCCCCGACCCCCACCTATTCTACACGATGTGGCCAACCAGCGCAATGCATCCGTGGTGGCCTTCGGGCCAACGCAAGTAGTCCGGGCGAGTCGTCGGGCCAGGGCGACGCAACCGCAGGGCCTCGGATCGCACCAACACCGCAGGCATAAGGAAATGTTTCGCCTGTATCAAGCGAAACATCACGAGATTTTTAACACGGGACATGGGTCAAAATTTTAAACCTTAGTTACAGTATCATGTCATGTGGCATTATGTACTTGCACTACCAAGCACACCCTTGTGCCAAACAACAAATGCCAAAATGATACACATGCAAGGGAATGTTGCGTAAGCATTTCATATATTTCCAACCATGCTAAAGTTTGGCATACTAAAAATAAAATAAAAAATAACCTTGCGATGAGAATTGATCACAGTTGCCTTGTACAAAGCAGTAGTGGTAGGGTAGACAGCCAATACATGTCTGCCTGGCTGGAATTCTGGAGCACTAGAAGGGTCATTTTTCTTTGGAAAAGGAATAATATGAGATGCAGGTAGCTTGTACTTCCTGAAATTGTTGTTAAGAAAAAATTACCAGGGACACATGGGTCAATGTTCATTAATTTCACATAAGAAATGAAAATTAACAAAGGGCAATCCTATATCTATTAGGTGTATACTATGCTTATCAACAGATAACCATGCAAATACAACAGTGACTGGCTACAATTAAACAAGACCAGGTGACCAAGCCATAAGTGAAATACATATATTTCTAGATGGATCTGATCATTTAAACATAAAACTTCAAGAACTACCACTTGGTTCTTACAAGTGAAACAAGTGAAATAAAGATTCCAATATTTTCCAACGGACAAACAATCTGCAGTTACATTTCAGTTCTGTGAAAAATGAAAAATGCAATTCTATGAGAAATCCACATAGTTATGAGGAGCACAGGACACTAATAATTCAAGGAACAAAAAGGATTTCGAAACACATGAAGAAAAACACACACATGAACATGATAGTAGTCACAGCTAACATTCAGGAGTGCAGGTGAAGGAACAAACTGAATGTTGAGGACTATAGGAGATTTTTGCTACCTGACAAGATGAAAAGCTGCTAACAATTACCAGTTTATTAGCATTTATTAGAGTGTGAAAATAGAAATATTTTATAATCCCTAAGGATAATGGCACTAAAGTAGCAATTGAGACTAAATTCATTACTTACAACACTCAAATTGGAGCATAAATATCCATAACGCCTCACGTCACATAGGAACATAAATGCATTCCCACTATGTGGCTTAGTAAGCAATAGTCTATCCTTTTCATGTTGCGTTGATCTTGTTTGGCATAACATCATCTTAGACGTAGTGACAATCAACTTCAATATATTTAGCATGTTCATAAATCATTAAATTTCTTGCAATACAAAGTCATTTATCATGATGTATATTCATCGACCCAATATGTTAAATATGAGATGTTCAAGGTAAAGACTTGTTCGATACAAGATTTAAAATCTTGAGCCATGTCAAAGAGCTATGGCAAAGCTTTGGTCTTTGATTGGACTGATTTTGGGTCATCACTAGAGGGAGCTACAACACTTATTTCTTGATATTCTACATTACTAGGTTGCTATAACATAGTTGCAATTCTTGAATTGGATCATCTATCATTAGTAGACTCAACAAAATCATCAAAATCAAATGCTACAAGATTCAGGTGTTCATGCTTCTTATAGAGCAAATCTTTCTTTTAAACCTCTTTAATATAGTGTAAAATTCTTAATACTAGACAAGAATTTTTAGGCTTCTCTATTTACTAAAAAATAGCACTGCCTATTAAGAAGATATGTGACAAAAATGAGCTTTATTATAAGTATTAGATAACAAGAACAATCTTCAAAAATCATCACCATTCCTTGACCAGAGATTATGATATAGGACAAGCAGACTATCTATAGGTTTGCATCCAAGTTAGACATGATAAGATCAACATAATTCTTTCGGGATAGGAATGCACCTTTAGAACTATAAGTAACTTTCCCTCCAAGAGTTCTTGGATTTACGAAAATTTTGTGGCAAACTCATTTGTGATGCCTTGCTCTTCATTGCTTGTCAAAAGAATATAGTAACATATACTAACAGAACTACCATCCCATAGGTGTTATGTCTACAAAAATCATGCATGATATGCTTTGCTGCACATTCAAGAAGCTGATGATTCTTGAGCTCGACAACCCACATTTGCTACGAAGCAATGGTACATGCCATTTGGTAAATGACACCTTATGAAGAAAACAATATGCAAAGGTAGACTACATATATTCAAGGGACATTATTAATGCACAAAATTTTAATTAAAGTTGAAAATTAAATTTTTATGCTTAAAGTACATCAAGGACTTAAGAGGGTGTTGTTCTACATAGATGAATTAAGAATGATCATCAATAAAGATAATAAAATAACAAAAAATAATTATTCGAAATTGAACTTGAATCAGAATGTCCAAGTTGCCGAGATTATAGCGACAATAGTGTCTATCATGTTCACTTTCTTTGCATTGGACTTGATTAGGGAGGTTGGAAGATTGGCTAACAAACTTTTTATTTTGGACACAAACAAGGGGCCAAGACGACAATGTCGGATGCTAGTGGTAGATAGAGCAAGATTTAGAAATAATCAATGAGATAGTAAACTCCATCAGACACATAACCACCACCTATCATTGCTTTCTTCTGCAAATCTAAAAATATACAATTAGTATGACAAAATAGACACAACAATTTGAAATTTTGATAAGGATAATAAATTTAAAGGAAATTGTGAAACAAGAATAATGGAGAAATGTGTAAAGATCCTTGTCAGTGAAAGGGAATGTGTGATCAATTAGCGATAGAGAAATGTGGCAAAGACACAAGGTGAAGAGTGGAGAATAATTCAGGGTTACATGTCACAAAAGAAAATTCACTAGAATCAAGCATTGATGGAGTCTTTGAATTTACCACAAAAGCAATACTAGAGGAGGTTATAGAAGCAACAAATTTGGATAAATTAGATGCAATTCTAAACAAAGACTGCACTGCTTATGCTTCACAGAACTAATGGTAACAGTTTAAGATGCTAGAGCAAAATGTGCTAGTGGCACATGCAATAGAAGGTCAACAAGTTTCTCCTGATAAAAAAAAGGTAGATCCTCTACCTCAACGGCCCCCTAGAGCCGGACCCACAAATATGAAGGGAGGTTCATTCAGGTATACAGGCGTTAGGCATTAGGCGCATGGCGGGGTCGACCATGCAACTCATCACCTCTTGAGAATCGACCCCTGACCATTATACCAGCAATATCATGCGCTCACCGTCTGTGCTACGCCCTAGAGGCAAGTTTCTCCTGAAAAAGCTTTGATGAATGGTTGGTGCAACCATAATGGACATATGGTGGAAATGCACTTCATACAGGAACATGTCCGCAACCACACAACCTCTACAATGCATACTGCAATATGAACAATAACTTCAAATGAAGAATGAGATTGTCAATGTATAAGGAGGACAAATGTGAAGAGTCAAAGACTGCATGTGTTATATCTTGAAATAATTAAAAAGGGCTTAGTTATAAATTTTAAAACTTGTTGGACCTTTATGCAAAAAGGCTTTCTTTTAAAACATCTCTAACCCTAAACCCTAATCTACCCAAAAACGATCTCACTCTCAAACTCCTCACACCACCACCGCCGTCGTCGTTGCTCCTTGTCGTCGTCGTCACCGCCACTGCCGCCGTCCTTGGTCCTTGTCGTCATTGTTGCACGTCGTCGCAGCTGTCACACGTCGTCACAACACTGCCAACATTTCACAATATCAAGCGCGAGTGGATATTTAATTGAGGTAGAGGTTCTTACTTGATCTCTTTCGATTTCCTTTCGTGCATGATTAAACCATTAGATCCCTTTTTACTTGATCTTTTGTTGATTCAAAACTCAACCACATCCAAGAATTTCTTAACTCTGTTTGATTGTTAGTTTCACTTAGAGTATATGATATAAATCAAGTATATGTAGTGTATAAAACACTATCAATTTTATTTGGATTTTCATACACGAGAAGTAAAATTCATTTATTTTTGGTTATTCTATTAAAAGGTTATTTTATTTACAAGTTATTGTATAAGTCACCGTAAGAATACTTCCTTATGATAATAAATAAACTAAAGAAATTCATTCTATTAACAAATATTAATAGATGACATGTTTCTTTTATTATCCATATGGTTGATTTTTATCATGCATGTTGCTTGCCTTTTCTTATGGTATGTATGATTTTTTTCTAAGAATTAATAATGAAAAAAGGGGACAATCTGAGTTATGATGAGAAAATAAGCGAGAATGAATATAATTAATATATTATATTATTACACTTCTTATAACTGAAATAAGTAATATAACTATATGAAAGAATTTCGGCTCAACGTTTATAGGAAGTATATGACTTCTCCACCAAGTTAATTGAAAAATGAATATACCTCTGGTGTCATGGAACTCAGTTCTAATTGTTATAAAAGATATGAGATTAATTATATCAGAATAATGAGGGATATAACCCTATAAATATAGAACTCTTTGCTCCACAATTCGAAAGAGCTTTTGAATCTTTCTACGTGTGCCTAAACTTCGAACAAATTGAGATAAAATTTTCCTCACAGAATGGATTGCAAGTCATTCACCTTATTCTTATGTGAGGCATCTCACGGAATGGATTGCAAATCATCCATCCTATTTTCATGTGAGATATTTTTCGGGTGGATTGCAAGTCGTTCACATGAGCTATGTATGTATAGATGCATACTTACAATGCAATTTCGTTA
>NW_027432180.1:0-33761 GCF_044706935.1 Curcuma longa
CCTCTTCTTCATTTATGATTTTGCAGCTATAGATATGTCTAATCAGGCAGCAGCACCAGGTGGCCGGACAGTATTGAGAGTTGTTGCCGGGTGGTAAGTATTGGTACATTTAGTACTTTTTAATTCATATTTTGTTTTATAGCATATGTCTAACATTTACATGGTTTTTAATGCAGTTTTACACCAGAGGGCCATAAAGTTGCCGCATATATTTCTAGTAAGTTCCGTGAGCGAGTATGTCGTTCAGGGCATACTTGGAGGCATGTCGATGAGGCCATGCGCAGCTTCTACTACGACGAATTTTTGGTTAGTCATTTTAACCACCTTATAATGAAGTTTTTTTTATTTAGACTAATTTTTTTTTTCTTGCAGAAAAAATATACTTTTGAGCCAGGACGTGAGCGGGAGTTTCAAGACGCCTGGAATGCTGCTGCTGGCAAATTATATAAAGATCTGCTATATAAATGCAGAACTAAGGGCACCAGACCATCTTAGATCCCAGAGGACATCTGGGCTGCATGGCAAGCAGTATGGCAAGCAGAAAGATGGCAGGCAAATGCAGAGATAGCTCAGTCCAACAAAAAGACCGAGATAGCTGGCCCTAGCACCGGATCCACAAAACATACAGCTGGATCCCGCTCCATTGTGGAGCATACCTTAGACTTAGTAAGTTTACAATTAATATATTTTTAATTAATTATTAATGTCATTATTTTTATTTCATTGTATTTTTAATTTTTTAGGAGCACCAGTTACAACGTCCTCCTACTTGTTGGGAGATTTTTACAAAGATACACAAGTCTAAGGATGACAATTTTATTGATGCTCGCTCGCAGGCCATAGACGTAAGAAAATAATTTTTTTATTTATTTTAATTACCGCCATGTAATTATTTTTTCTAATCTTAAATTTTATAATAATTTTTTTTAAACAGGCTGAATATTCAGCTAGAGTTGCACAGGCGTCTGCGCCTGCAGTTGAGGGAGGAGAGAGGCAGGAGCTCTCAACCGACCAGTTGAATGAGATCTACTATGATGTGGTCGGTGGGAGGAAGAAGACCTCCACCCTCTACGGTCTAGGGTCCCAGGCTCGAGTCGTATATGATCGTGTGATGGCCCCTAGAGCCAGGGGTCGTCCCAGCGGATCAGATTCAGCGATATAAGCCCTACAAAAAGAAAATCAAGAATTAAAGGATCAACTCGCGGGGCAGCAAGATCGACTCGCCGCATTAGAGGCGCAGGCAGAAAGTCAAGCTCGGTTTGGGCGGCAGATGGCGGCCTGGATGGAGGCCTTCAGCCAGACGCAATCGCAGCCTGCTTTTGATGCGCTGCGAGCTGCGATGCGAGGTGCGGACCCTGATACGGAGACTCAGGACCATAATGCTCCTGATCAGTAGCAGTCTGCAAGGTAGGTTAGCATTTCTATTACTTTTAATTTTTTTTAAGTTATTACTTGTAAGCATGCATTATTCAAATAGGTTGTTATAATTAAATTATTACTAACATATTTTTATTGTCTTTTTTGTATGATCTTCTCTTTTGGCTGGGCTTGTTTAGATAAGTTTTTGATATATTATTGTATTTTGACATTAGATACAGTATCAGTGTATCTACATATTTGTGTTGTATTCAGATATTATTGTATTAGAGTATTAATGTTGTATTCAGATATTTTGATATGTGGTGTATTCAGATTAATGTGATGTATTTTGATATGTGGTGTATTTTGATATGTTGGTGTATTTTGATATGTTGTATATAGAGATTAATGTGATTGTAATATTGTATTTAGAGATTTTGATATATAAACAGGAAATTCAGAAAAATAAAATAAATTATATCTAAAAAAATAAATTAATAGCGACGGAATTTATCATTCCGTCGCTAATAAACGAAGTTTTTTTTTATTTTTTTCTGTAAATTAGCGATGGATTTATAAATTCCGTCGCTAATTAGCGATGGAATTTATAAATCCGTCGCTAATCAATATTTATTTTCTTTTAATTAATGATAAATTAATAACGACGGAAAATATAATTCTATCGCTAATTAGCGACGGAATTAAAAAAACCGTCGCTAATTAGCGACGGAATTTATAAATTCCGTCGCTGATCAATATTTATTTTTTTAATTAATGATAAATTAATAGCGACGGAAAATATAATTCCGTCACTAATTAGCGACTAAAAAAAATCATCGCTAATTAGCGACGCAAATTATAATTTCGTCGCTAATAATTAGCGACGAAATTATATTTTCCGTCGCTATTAATTAGCGACGGAAAAGAATTCCATGGCTAAATTTAGCGACGGAATTAAAAATTCCGTCGCTAATTAGCGACGGAATTTTATTTTCCGTCGCTAAAGTGACGTCAGCGATCGAATTTTACGCGACGGTCGATTTCCGTCGCTAATCGATCGTTAACGTCGATTAGCAATCAAATAGCGACGGAATTAGTCCGTCGCTATTTCCGTTAATTTTGGTAGTGGATCGTGACAGACGGTGAAATAACTCCGCCAACATTGCAATCCGGTGACACAAATTTGATCGCTACCGGAAATCTCAAGCGCCGTTATCAGGATCTTTCAAAGGAGGAGGAAGAAGAAGAAAAAGAGACGATGAGGCAACTACGTCGGAGAAGAACCTCCCAGTGACATGGATGACGCACCTAGCGAGCGTTGGCTGTTTTTACCCTTTAATAATTATTTTATTCTTTATTGACTCTGCGATTCCGTTAAGTTGGGAAATAAATTCCATGCTCCTCCAAAGACGATGGAACACTATCTTTTAATTAAAGTGCCCTCTACCACTTTGGTGTGAGCAATTTGACTCGTGGAAAATCAATAGTAGAAGTTGTAAAAGAGAAACATATATATAGGCACAAAACATGCACAAAGAATAATATATATCCTTTTGTTCATTACACATGTTTCAAAATTAATTAACCATAATTTTAAGAATTATATATATCTTTAGTCGAAAAAAGTTATAGGAAAATCGATCGAGTTAGTATTAATCATTATATATATTGTTTGCGGAGGTTTTCTCATTGATTATTTCTGATAATCACGCGCGCGGTGTCCGTCTTTCCTTCAATTCCTTTGTTAAGATATCAGTTGTCATATTTCTTATATTTCTCTAGCTAATTAGAAAGAACATGTCTTATTTTTATGATCTTTTAAAGCCTCCTTATTATATATCATTCTCCTAATTGAAGATATATAATTCATTTTGTCCACCATTTGATGAACAAGTAATTAAGAAGCACTATAAGAAAGCAGAGGCTTCATAAATAGATTTTTAAGACGAAATTAAATTTTATTTTAGATTTAGATAAATTAGACACAGATTTGCTATAAAATTATTAATCAGTTTCACTTTAATAAAATATAATATTTTAAAAAACTAATATAATTTTTTTATAAACAAAAATAAATATAGATTACAAATATAATTTGAAACTATATAATTTCTGTCATAAAATTCATTTAAACTTTAATGAAAAACTGAGATAGAAAATAATCTGTTTCAAATTTATATAAATTATTTTAAACTAAAATAAAATATATTTCAAATTTATATAAATCAGCGACACATTTGCTATGAAATTACTAATCTATTTTATTTTAATAAAATATAATATTTTAAAAAATTAAGACAAAATTTAAAATAAATTTGAGACGAAATTATAAATAAATTTATATAAATAAAAATAAATACAGATTACAAATAGAATTTGAAATCATATAATTTTTATCACAAAATTTATTTAAAATTTAATAAAAATTTGAGATAGAAAATAATTCATTTCAAATTTATATAAATTAGTGACAAATATTTTAAATAAAAATAAAATTTATTTCAGATTTATATAAATCAGAGATAAATTTACTATAAAATTATTAATCTGTTTCACTTTAATAAAATATAATATTAAAAAAAATATTTAAGATAAAATTTGAAAGAAAAATTACATGTAAACTTTTATAAACAAAAATAAATATGAAATATAAATGGGATTTGAGATAGTATTCTTTCAACAAATTGATTTACTAGTTAATGAAAATTTGAGATAGATAAAAAATATTTTAAATTTATATAAATGAGAGAGATTTTTGAGAAAAAATAAAATTTATTTTAGATTTATATTTTTTTGTGTAATTACTAATGTATTTTATTTTAATAAACTATAATATTTTTTTAAAAAATTAAGGTGTTTTTGAAATGAATTTGTCAATATAATTTTTTATAAATAAAAATCTATCATAAATTTTAGTAAATTGTTATGAAATTATTAATTTATTTTACTTTAATAAAATATATCTAAAATAAAATTATATTTGTCAAAAAATCTATTTAAAAAAATTTAAATAAATAATTCTATTTTAAATGTATAAAAATTAAAATGAGATTTATTAGATACTTTTTATTTTAATAAAATGAAACATTTAAAAAATTAAAAATCTATTCTCTATTAATATGTTATCTTCTCTTCGCATATATTTCCAACCCTAAGCTAATCTCTAATCTCTTTTTTTCTCCTCTACTGCTCGCAACCATATCTTATTATTGAGATCATCTTGTGCGTTTGGCCACATGCGTGACCAACTCATATGGTGATAACCGACAATTTGACACTTATTTTGATTTGTTATTTGACATTTTTAATCCTCTATTGTTGATTTATATCATATTTTATGAGCTTGGATATATTTTTGAGCTCATTATAATTTTTTCCTCATTTGTGTTATTATTTATTAAGATGTGAATATTATTTGTCACATCCTGGGAGATGACCGTCTAAAAAATTTTGACAGCATCTCCCCTGTAACAATTTAACTTTCCTGAATACATGCTAACATAAAGGTCCACATGGTCGTTCAACTATACAATACATGAATTTTAACTACTAAACTATATGAAATGTGGCCCACACGACCACTCACCAATCCAACATATGCATAACCACATAACAACATACTACTACGCAACAATGAAAAATCACAAAAACACTACAATAGTGCTCACAGCAAGCAATGATAAAACTTCACAAGTCTACAATAACAGAAATTCTGTAGCAGAAAATTAACAAGGTTCATGTCCACACGAATACGAACATAAGTTCAAAACCACCATTCAACGTAGTCCAAAACCATACGAAGTAAAACAATAGGCAATCCACAACATATAAGGAAAACAACGAACATAATTCAGAAGAGCCACACAAAGAAACAACGACTCCTGCTCCTGCTATGAGATAGGACAGCCTGACAGAACTCCAAGCTCCAAATGACATCCTTATCTGCTACTTGGGGAGAAAGAAAGGAAAACCCCAGGGTCCGGGTGATGAGTATATAATACTCAGTGGATACTAGAATGGAAGTGTACAACAACACACACACACACACACATATATATATATAATGAAACAACAGGATAACATACGGTACAATGAACAAGGTCAATATTCAATGGACAACTAACGGGTAACATACAGTATGAGAATAATGCATCCAATGCAACAATCATATAACAACAAGTGCAACAACCACAATCATATGTAATAACAAGTGCAACACCTACAATCGTATAACAACAAGTACAGCAACTATTAATACAGTACACAACCACCAACAAATGCATGTGCATATAATATGCATGGTTACTGTCTACACTCGCCACCCCCATACACCCACCAGTGCAGTGAACTGGGGTGCACGACTGAAAAATTACACACGCTCCAACAACAAGCCACTACTAATCAAGTGGGGAGCGGACATAATATCACAGGAGAGCTATCTATAGCTAGTCCTGATTGCACCCAACTTAGTGTAACAATTGCTCTCACTCTTGTGCCACTATCATACAGTGTCAAGTGAGGCCAACAATAATAACAATGATCGACACACCTACTTCTATCATGTATATGTCATGATGCTCAATTCAACATGTTAGGCCTATATCTAATCAGGCATAATCAGCATCAACTAGATCAAGTCATCACTTACAGGTCAATAGTAAAATGCAACTGTATGGGAGCAAGCAAAAGATCATATTAAGATCAAACAACAAAGATAGCAAGGACAACGAAAATTAATCATGCACTATGAATAAGACCTGTGTTGACCAAGCACAAGAGTACCCATGTGGTATAACGAATATTGATACGAGAAACTCCCAAAATAAAATCCTCGTACGTAGCAGGATCCACCAATCAAGGTCTTGCAATTTATAACATACAACACCACTAAATATAATTATATATTAAATTCTACAACAAGTAAATCCTACTTAACCATTAATGTAGGATCAATAGAAGCGTTAGAGGGGGGGGGGGGGGGGGTGAATAACGCTTCTACACTTTTCAGCCGATTTTCGATGAACGAGTAAAACACGTGTGGAAGCGAGTACGTAAGCGGAAGTAATACGAATGCGAATGTGGAAGTAAATAGAAAACGCAAGGACATGGTCTATTTTTTTTATTTGGTTCACAGCCCAAGGCTGCTACTCCAAGGCCCATGGTCTTGGACCATTTCCGACGGACAATCCACTAAGAGACTTGTTCCTTATGGATACAAGCCGAACGGTACAAACTCAAATCCGATAACAAGCTTTAAATGAATTTACAAACTTAAACAAAACTTGTTACCAAAATAGCCGAAGTTGCTTGATCTTCATTTTCGTGCGATTTCGGCGTTGCAGTGGCTTTAGGATTGCTCCTGGTTGCTCAAGGTGCCATCGTCTCGACAGAGTGGTCGTGTAGAATGATTGAAAAACTTGTACAGAGCCTCTGGTTGAAGGTTTCTTTTATAGAGTGATCAGGTCGACTTTACTCAAACTCAAGTCGACTCCAGTTCAGCGTAGATCCACTTTCTCCTCGACGACTTTGTCCTCAGGTCGACTTGAGTCCCTACTCAGGTCGACTCTAGTCCAACGTGGAGCTTACAGTGATAACCTTTGCCTTTCCGTTGCGTTATCCGGTGCTCAAGTCGACTCGAGTACTCTCTCAGGTCGACTCTAGTCCGACGTGGAGAAATTTTGAACTATGTCAACTTCCGTTGCGGTTGACCAGACTCAGGTTGACTTGAGTTTCACTCAGGTCGACTCCAACATTAAAATTCTGAAAAACTTTGCTCGGAGTCTAAGTGTTTAATCTCTCCAACCCTGTATTGAAAGTTAGCCAAATAACATGCAAAGATAATGATTGGAGAGTCAGTTCCTAGAACTGCCTCTTGGTCTTAACTTCAGGTCTCCAGTGAGACCCTGGATTAGATCGACGCCTAATGTTCCCCTTGAGAACGCGTCCTGACCCACTCCACTCAGGAGAATTTACCTTGTGCCAATCAAGTCCTCTTGACTTGTTGAACTTTTGCTCGGCTCTGTCCTTAGCCACAAGGATTTGCTGCTGCGGCTCGATCCTCCTGACCACCCAGACTTCACCACATCCTTCAGTCCTCCTGACCGTATATGACTGGATTTTTACCATACCCCTTGGTCTTCCTGACCCTGTATGAACTTTTCACCTAGTGCCTTGACTCTGCCAAGTATTCTGTCTGACTCTCCAGATCAGGACTTTTTTAGTGCCTAGCCTCAACTATGACTTAGGCCAAACCTGTGCTTCGTGCATACTTGATTTAACAATGTTAGCTTAACAACACACTTAACTTGAACCTAGTGCTATTATCAAAACTAAAGCTGGGATGACCACTAGAGATAGGTCATCATATGCAATCAAGGGAGACGACCATTGAAGAAGATGACGAGGAGGACAAGGAGATATCTTAAATGCCATCTCCACCACCACGACCACTGATATATCAACTAGATTAAAAAATATTGAGGAAAGACTAGATCTTTAGAATGCCTAGTTCGATGAGTTTGACAATAGGAGGATGAGTTTCAATAGAGGCAAGATGAGATTTATGACATGCTAGGAGGGTGGAACTTAGGATAGCAACCCCATCACAGGATTAGATTAGAGGAGTCCTAGTGTGGTGATTTTGGATGTTGATTCACAACTTGTGATTCTTGACTTATTATGCCTAATTGTCTTAACATCAAGTTTGACTTATATTTTGATTATTTATATTTGCATTTTAGACTATGTTAGATTTCATGTTTGATATTTTTTAAGTTTGCTTGTGTATTTGACTTATTAAGTTTTTATTATATGAAGAAATCATGAAATTTAGGATTTTAATACAAAGTATTTAAAAAAATCCATGTTTAAAAAAGTATCAAATTTTCAAAATAAAACATATTGTTTTTAGAAATTATTTTTCCCTTATAGAAATTAACAAATTATAGGTATGCACAAAATTTCATAGAAATTTAACATTCCTATAATTTTTTAACAAATTTTTAAAGTTCAATTGTAGGAAATTTTAAAATTAGTTAACTGAATCAGAATTCAATCCACTACTACTATAGTTAGTTGATTGACTGTTTGAGACAATCTACTATTGAAGAAAAACAATCAATTGATTTGATGTAGAACCCACATATTTGATAAAGTAACTAGAGTTCCTTGTTACGACCATTAACAACATATATCTGCTTCATTTTTTGAGATTGTTGGTGCAATTTAGAGGGAATGCAAATTATGACTT
Organism: Curcuma longa; assembly: GCF_044706935.1. Classification (NCBI taxonomy): domain Eukaryota; kingdom Viridiplantae; phylum Streptophyta; class Magnoliopsida; order Zingiberales; family Zingiberaceae; genus Curcuma; species Curcuma longa. Next base: position 8,609 of record NW_027432180.1, read on the forward strand.
TAAGGGGGAGATTGAAATATTAATTTGCTATCTATGGGGAGATTTGGAAGTTAGTTGATTTTTATGAATGTGTCAAAGGGGAGAGTTGATAGATCTAAGTTTGAAACCATTATCTTAATTATGGTCTTTATAAAGAGGGATATGTGAACACTTATAACACTCAAATACTTTTCATTTGACAAAGGGGAGAAGTGATTGGAAGTGTTGTTTTTGCACAATTTTAAATTTATGATTGTTATACTTTTTATGATGCTTTTTCTGAAATCTAATTTAAATCAATTGCTAAATAAATAGAAGATTATCGATGCAATCATACCCTAAGCATGTAATCTGCACATGGTTATGATGCTTGGAAAAAAAAATTAGGTTAGGGGATTTTGTAATCTCAAATGTATATCAAGTGTGCAGGTGCAAAGTACTTATTATTTACTTTGTAGAAGTAATTACAAAAGTTCAAATAGGTTGAGGTCAATTTGACATTTAGAAAAGAAAAAAATATCACAAATGTTGGAAAAGTTAGATTTTTTTTAATCCAAAAGGTGTTGGAAGATAAAAAAAACTCATAGGTTAAGGGGGATCAAATACTTGGAAGACGAAGAAGACCGAGAGGCGAGACCTCTTGGCAGACAAGAAGTCTCAGTAGGTGAAGGTGGACTAGATACACCTAGCAAATGAGGAAAATTCAAAGGTGAGACCTCTTAGCAGATATGAAGTTCTAGTAGGTCGAGGTAGATTAGATACTTGGGAGATGAGGAGGATCACAATAGAAGTCTTGGTTGGGCGAGGACGATTATATACCTAGCATGGAAGAAGTCCTAGAGGTAATCTCTTGGCATGTTAGTTGTGTGAGAGAGTGACTTGTATTATGGGCATGAGTAATTCTTTTTTTTTAGGTGAGGACTTGACTAAGTAATAAGTATTTTAGGATCAAAGTCAATAAGTTAGTTGACTAATTGTCACAAAATAGTTGATTGATATGACTAGTTGACCAGGGAGTCGATAGATATGCATAATTCAATTAACTAAATATTTTTAAATTTAAATTAACAATAAATAATATTTTAATCAAATGACTAATGAAATAGTTAACAGAGGAAATGGTCAAGATCTAAGTGAATTAGTGATATCAATTTAAATTAGTCGACTGATAGAGAATGGTCAATCAATGACACAATCAATAGAAGTACCAATCGAGATCTAGTAAACCAGTCATGATATAAACGAAACATTCATGAACCAGTTAACCAAGTCTAGAGGAGTTGACTAGTAGCAAGATTTGAGTTGACTAGACAGTAACGATCTTTGCAAATAAAGATCCAAGAATGGTAGATCAGTCAACTGATGAGGGTTAACAATCAACTAAAGGTAATCAACTCAACTCTATAAATATTGAGTAAAGACACTTCAAATAAGACAACAAAAACTACTTCAAGAACATCTAAATATTGTAATTCTTAATCCTCTACAATAATTCTTTCATTACTTGTGTTTTGGTAGTTTTATTTTGTTATCTTTGTTGTTTTCTTAATCCTCTACAATAATTCTTTCATTACTTGAGTTTTGGTAGTTTTATTTTGTTATCTTTGTTGTTTTTCCCTTTGGTCTTTTGAGCTTTAGGTATTTGCCTTTAAGATTCATTACTGCATTTATTTTCCTATCCTTTGTAATAGTTTTTTAAAAAAGGTTTCTTCACTTCTATAATATTTACAAGAAGGAGAAAAGTGTAAGTTTGTTGATGTGGCTAGAGGGGGAATAGATGCTTACTCTAGTTTGCATTTGGTCATATGTCTGCAATGTTTAGTACACATCAAAAAACATAAACACAAAACCAAAATAAAAAAAAAAACAAATGCATAGATATAACATGGTTTGATAGGCCCTAGACTCATACTCCATGACCTATGATCTGTTAGTGGATCACTCCTACAATCCCTTTATACTTCCTTCTTGTTAGATTTTTTTAGAGTGGGGAAACCTCTGAGAACGCATGTTTCTCAGATATAAGAGGCAATACAAATACAAGCAAAACTAAAACAATATAAGGAAATAAATTAAAATTAAAGTTTTTTCTATTGCTTTCTTTGTCTTTGTAATTGCTCCAAAATGGATCAGAAATGCAACAAAGCTCATCCAGGAACCATCCAAGAACATTGTTGCTAAAATCCACCTCAAAACATGCTTTTTTAGCTTTTGCCTAAGTCTGTAATCAACTGACCAATAAATTGCTCCATATCTTTTAGTTGACTGCTCCATTGTAGTATTTGAGAATTCGAACGTTACTACAACTTTATCCACTCAACATCTCCTTTTTGGTTTCTATTTTGGCATTAGTCAATTGATATTACCATTTCAAGTTGATCATTAATGCATCGATTGACTGCCTAATCAATTGGTTTCCAAATAAAAATATTTGGTTCGTTGGTATATCTACTTAGGTCAACTGACTCATCCATCAATCAACACTATTAACATTAGTTGATTATTCCAAACCATAAATTAGAACAAACCACAAATTCATGATTTTAGATTCATCAGTAAATTGTTCCACTTCTTAACACCATTCAACCATTCCAAGGCTAAAAATAACACCTTGATTCTACATATTACAAATCAATTTCAACTTGTCAAGATTGTTAGAACTGATGGAATCAAAATATCTCCACAATAGTATGATATTGTCCACTTTGGGCTTAAGCCCTCATAACTTTGTTTTTTATCCCCAAAAGACCTCATACCAATGGAGATCCTTTTAAACCCATGTCTCAGTGATTTCCTCATCTACATATTACAAATCAATTTCAACTTGTCATCTCTTAGTCCACCCGTCCTATTGACTTCCTTAGCCGAACTTTCTGCCCCTCGGTGATGGAATCAAAATATCACTTCCCACAATAGCATGATATTGATACCACTTGTTAGGGGCAATGGTATAAGCCCTCATAACTTTGTTCTTGGGCTCTCCCCAAAAGGCCTCAAGCCAATGAAGATACTTTCATCCTTTTAAACCAATGATCTTTTCTCATGTGTTTTAGATGTGGGACTATGCATGTTTGCACCCTTGCAACCCAACAAAAACTTTATTCTTGCTTAATATTTAATTGATCTTAGCCTACTAGAACTTTTAACACCCAGAGACTCCTTGTGTTTAGGACTTCATATATTACTCAGTATCCAATCGACCTTAGCCTATTAGGACTCCACTTAGCCAACCTTTGCTCAACCTTGACCTGCTAAGACTTCCAATGCCTAAGAGTTTCCCCTTGGGACTTTAATCATGAATAGCATTTAGTCACTCTTGATCTGTAGGTACTTCATCACTTGTCAAACATTTGGTCCTCTATGAATTATCTAAACTATCATTGCCAAGCATCTAGTCAACGATGACTCACTTGATCTTTTCCCTTCCCAACTCCTTGTTGGACTTATCATGTTTGCTAATACATGTTGAAAATCAACACTACTAAATATGTGATCAACCTCAATTCATTTGGACTTTATCTACTGTCAATTACTCAGTCAACCTTAACCTACTTGACATATCCAATAGTAAACATATTACTCAAATATCAAACACAAACTTTGGTCCATCGAGAGCAAGCTATGCTTGATTACACCAAAAATATTCTTCTTTTTAATGTTTAATAATATATTATCCGTCACTCACTCAAACTTCATCCTCTTTGTCAAACCTAAGTGAATGTTTCCTAATGTAAATGCTTCACTTCTCCCCCTTTGGCTTACATCAAAAAGGTCATCAAAAGACCTATGTCAATGTCAAATTTAAGTATAGATCCCCCACTCAAAGATCTAACTTCTCTCCCCCATTTGACATTCCATTTGACATACATTTTCATCATTTGATGTCTCCCCCTTTCAAGCAAGACTTAATTTCTTCCTTTGAAAGGTCATCTTGATGCTCATCTCATAAGCTTTTCATTTCATCAAGGTGGAAGCCTCCACCTTGTTCAATCTTCTCTTCAACATTCTTTAATTTAAAAAAAGTTTTTGTCCCCTTTAAGGAAACACATATCTCATATCATTTGGGTTATTCATGTACCTTTAAGGTGAACTTTTCCTTTAAACCATACTTCTCCTCATAAACCAAGGATCTTCCCCATAGTTATTACATCGATAGTTTTTTAAAATTCCTAAATCTTTAGGAGATTCCAATTTAGGTGTCATAAGGCCAAAGTTTAACCTTGAAATTTAACCTTCCCTCAATCCAAGTTCTTTCCTTTTTAAACACTTCTTTATCAACAAACTCCCATTGGAAGCATACCTTGTTGGGATCGATCGATCGGTGATGTTGCTAAACATGGGTGAATAGCGATTTACTTCGATCGTTCAATTTCGTGTGCTCGTTTATAATAGATTAGTATGCAATAGAAAGTACAACATAAAATAAAATACAAGCACACAACAAACTAATTTTATGTGATTTGGATCTTTGATTCTTACTCCACGGTCGAGCATCCTAGCGGTAACACCACTATCTTTCTCCTTGCTGGAGACCTTTCGAAGATGAAGAAATTTCTTAAAAGACTTATTCTTATAAGTAAATACAAGCAAAATATAAAGATAAAAATGAAATGATTACAATGTAAATAAATAATTTATAGATGAAATCTTTGCTTTGCTCATTGTTGATTGCTTTGCATTGCCTCTTGAAGCTTTGAAATGCAGCAGAACTTCCTCTCAAAATCCTCAAGAATTGGCATTCGAATTCCTCAATGAAATTCTCCTTTATAGGGTTGTTGTCGTAACTGATTGCTAGCTCCCATCAATCAATTATTCTTTTAGAATTCGAACATTGCACCTGCAGAACAATTCTTCTAGCTCATCATTGGTCAATTGCTATATCCTATTAGTCAACTATTGCATCAATAATCGAGTTCCTAAATTAACTCAAAAACTTTTTATTCGTTGTAACAGTGTCATTAGTTGATTGATCATTTTTATTAATCGACTAATGATGATTAATTGAGTTGATAATTTGAGTTCTAGACATTTCATTTGCTCCAACAGTGTCATTAGTCATTGTTCATATCCAACAATCAACAAATTACTACAAACCCCCTTAAATCTCAAAGTCATGATTTAGGAGTTCATTAGTCAGTTGATATTTCGTATTAGTCAACTAATACCTCTATTTTAGCCTTACCAATGTTTAATTCTCACTTTTTCTAGTATTTGATTGACCTCAACCTATCAAAACTTTCTTTAGTTAGCATCCGATCAACCTTTACCTATTGAGACTTCCTTTGCCTAGCATCTAATCAACCTTGACCTGTCGAGACTTCCTCATTGCCTAGCATCAACCTTGATTTGTAATTACCTAACATCCAACTAATCGTCAAGTATTTAGTCAACCGTAACCCACTTAGACTTTATCCTTACTAGCTCCTTTTCAGACTTTCAACTGTCAAGTAATTCGATCAATCAAGACCCACTTGGACTTCTCCACTATCAAACTAATCTTGGTCAACTTTGACTCAAAGTCAATTACACTAGCAATCTTCCTCTCCAACAAGCTCTCATTTTACTTGATATCTCGCTTTCGTCAATAAACATATTGATCAAATATCAACATTATAGAAGAGTATGGAACATTTACCATGCAAGGTTTCAACCAACTGAAACTTCATAATATTTCAGCACTGTTCTAGTCAACTAGATGACCTTCCAAATGATTGCTCTTACACTAGTCAATTGATTTTTTGAACTAGTCATCTACTACAATAAAAATTTAGTAATTCAATTTTAAAAAAGCATAAATAATTCTAATTTTTTTTAAAAAAAATCATGGAACTTTGCATAGACATTGTTTATGCCATAAACTATTAAAAAATTATTATTATTTTAATAAAAACACGCTTTATTTTCAAATAGTGACATAAAGTTAGAAATTATTGAAACCTTCAATGTTTCACTCAAATTTTGTATTAAAGTCATCACTAGTGACCTCTATCAACTAATAGACAAAGCTAAGGTTTTCAAAAATTATTTTTAAATGGTATTTTAAAATCAATTTCCAACCATGATGATCCTTGAAGTATATGAACATCACTTGTATGTAAACTTTTTCCATGATTGGCCAAAAAACATAATCTATATGTATTGATAACATAGTCCATTTATATGCACCACATCAAATATTTTGAACTTAATTCATCATCCTACCATCTCACTTAGTTTTATATATTTCAATTTACAAACAAGTCTACCCTAAATTATTATGAGATGTTTTCAAGGTTCATCCTACCCTATGGGGATTAATTACGCATATTTGCTTATGATCATCCCAATTAACACTCCAATCTAGGATGTTAATTGATGTCATCATTCTTAGTTGTTTGAACAGTATAATACATGTACTTAGTAATTAATCAAAGAATGATTAAAGCATACAAGTCATGGCATAGGATAAACTAAACACGTGTCAATTCTTAAAAACAAATTGACATGTATAAGACAAGCTTAATCCTTTATATCATGTATTAATTTCTATTAATGTGCAAAATACCAAATTTCACACAATGCATTGATTCCCATGATCGTGCCAACTATATCCTTCTAACTTATAATCCATCTAAATGCATGTATCCCATTGTTTATCCCACGCATCTTTCAAGATGCTTAACTTGAATTCAAAGTTCTTGATGAACTCTAACATGACTAACAAGTTCCTTAGATTATTTTTTCAAGCTAAAAATTCCAATTCAACTTTTTTGCTTTGTAATAGTCAACTGTTCTCTAAAGACAACCAATTTCGTGTGATCCCAAAGTTGAATGACCAGTCGATTGATCACAGTATTAGTTGATTGGTTACTAAAATAGTCTATTGATTTTCTGAACATCTTAGCTATGTGATTTTTAAAAATTCTATAATAAATTTTATGAGAAGTTTATTTAACCCATATTTACTTGAAAATAAGACTTTATCCAAAAAATCTTTCAATTCCCAAGTTTGACACATTCTCCAGAAATAACTAAATGGTTCAAATAACCTTCATCCTAAAGTCCTACTTTTGATTTTCATTGATTGTGTTTTCTAAACCAAAACTAAATTATACCCATTGTGTCAGTTTATTTGACCTTTCATATAATTTAATGTCAATTTCATACCTCTTGAGCATATGCCAATCTCCCTTGCATGATACTTATGCCAATTTCCTAGAATAAGCTCCCCACTCATTCACATGTGCCAATTTTCTCAAATTGGGATATCCAAAAAATATTAACACACTCTAGAACCTTCTAGAGCATGATAAAAATATTCATTTTTGAGGTATCCCAATAACCTCAAAGATACCCCAAAGTTCTAACTTTTCACAGTTACGTTGAGTTAATTACTCTCTGGGAGATAGTTGACATATCTTATACCCATTTAGTGTGATGGAATCATATTATTAGGAATCTAGTACCTATTAAAGGTCTTTAGATTTACTAGATACTCACTAGGAATAACTTCCCTTAAGACCTTAATATAGATCCTCTTAGGCTTCATATAAGCCTTAACCTTGGTGGTCTCATCAAGGTGAAATTTAGGTATGACCTCCCTTCTTACTTTGCTCCCACTCTTAGACCTACTTAGGCCTACATTCCAAACCTTTCTTTTCCTTGGATGTCTCTTGCCTTCCAAAACTTAAGTTTTGTTTCCTAGACCCATTAGTCATCTTTCTAGGGTCTTTTCTAATTGATCAAGACTTGATTTCCCTTCTCTAAAGCCTTAATCCTAGATTTTCCACATGTGATGCTCGTACCCAAATTTGACAACAAATGAAGAGTTTGTGTGGACTTCCGGGATCTCAACAAGGTCTGCCTGAAGGACTGTTATCCCTTGCCTCGTATTGATCAACTAGTAGATTTAACAGTAGGATGTGACTTCATTTGCATGTTGAATGCTTATCAAGGCTACCATCAGATCCCTCTAGCTGGAGAAGATGAAGAGAAGATTATCTTTGTCACCTCCGATGAAACTTTCTGTTATAATATTATGCCGTTCGAACTAAAGAATGCAGGAGTCACCTATCAATGCATAATGGGTCGAGTCTTTCAACATCAAATTGGGTGAAATATCGAAGTGTATATGGATGCCATCCTCATCAAGACAACTCGGGCGAAGAACCTGATCCCGGATGTAGAAGAGAGCTGTAATACTTTGAGGCAGTATGGACTCAAGCTGAATCCTAGTAAGTGCGTCTTTAGAGTCAAAGATGATCGATTCCTCGGATATGTAGTGACTGAGCGAGGGATAAAAGTTAATTTAGAGAAGGTTCAGGCACTTCAAAGCATGACTCCCCTTCGCAATCTCCGAGAAGCTTAGAGACTGGTGGGGCGCATCACTGCCCTCTTTAGATTTATCACCTGTTCGGCTAATCAAAGTTTACCTTTCTTCAAAGTATTACGAAAAGCTCTTCAGTTCGAGTAGAATGAAGATTGTGACAAAACTCTCAAGGAACTTAAAGAGTATCTGTTGTATTTACCTCAACTCTCCAAACCACTACAGGGTGAGCAATTATGGATATACTTGTCAGCTACTGACTGGGTCGTCGATTTGGTCCTAATCAGACAAGAGGGTCAAGCTCAACACCTGATATACTTCTTAAGCCATTTGCTAAAGAACACTGAAAGTAGGTACACTGGCCTGGAAAAGCTGGTTTGGGGTTTGGTCCTAATGACTCATCGACTCTGACCTTACTTCCTATCTCACCCGATCACAGTGCTGATCAACAACAACTTGGGGCGCATACTAACCAATCCCGAAGCTTCAAGAAGGCTGATCGAGTGGACGGTGGAGCTGGGCAAGTATGACATTCAGCATCAACCCCGCACGACTATCAAAGCTCAAGCTTTAGTCGATTTCTTCACAGAGATCCTTGGATCCAACTCAGAGGGTGTTTGCAAAATCTTTGTGGGCATGTCAGCATCCAAGCAAGGTAGTGAGGTAGGAGTCCTATTAGTCTCGGGCCAAGAGGATGTGCTCCAACTTTTCATTCAATTAAATTTTAGAGCCTTAAATAATGAAACCGAATATGAAGCCCTGTTGGCGGATCTTCAAGCTGCTAAATAAGTAAGAGTTTCCCAAGTCATCATTCACTTAGATTCTTAGTTGGTCGCCCAACAAATCAAGGGGAGCTTCGAGGTCAGAAATGATCGACTGAAGCGGTATGTCGAGGCATTCAAAAAGTTGAGAACTGAGTTTCATGAGGTCTGCCTACAGAAGGTCCCTAGCACCGAGAATGACAGAGTCGACTAGTTGTCCAAGATGGCCAGTTCATTGGCCAGTTGAACGATGGAAGCCCCTATTATGCAGGTCTCATTGATAGCCCAGATCGATCAGCCACCGAGTCAGAATGAGCGGGAAGACTGGTGATCCCCCTTCATCATCTTTTTACAGAGAAGAGAAACACCCACTGACCTAGTACAAGCTTGCCTACTCAAAAGGAGAGTTGTTCATTTTATAGTGATTGGGGATAACTTGTACTGACAGGTCTTTTCATGGCCCTTGCTTAAATGTCTGAGCCCTGACGACGCTGAATACATGATGCAGGAGATTCATCAAGATTGCTACGGAAATAACTGGGAGGTTGAACATTGGCTTGAAAAGTTCTCTTGGTTGGGTACTTTTGGTTTACCCTATAGGTCGACATAACTCGGCCAGTGGCTACTTGTGTTCACTGTTAGAAGTATTTGGTCATCACCAAACACCCTATTGAGTTCCTGAAGACTGCCACTACTGCATGCCCCTTCAATCAATGGAGGATGGACATAATCAGACCCTTTCTGATCGTGTCCCAACAAAAGAAGTTCCTCCTTGTCGCCGTTGATTACTTTTCCAAATGGGTCGAAGTCGAGCCTTGGCTCGGATCATTAAGGACGCTTTGCTCAAATTCCTCTAGAAGAATATTGTCTGCCGATGTGGTATACTTCACCGATTGATCTCCGACAATGAGAGAGTTTTAGGGGAGGAAGCTCAAAGAATGGTGTGAAGGCTTCGACATTCACAAGCCTTCACCTCGATGGCCTACCTGCAAAGTAATAGATAAGCTGAAGTGGTTAATCAGGAGATAGTTCAGGGCCTCAAGATTAAACTCGACCACGTGGGAGGCAGTTGGGTCGAGGAGTTGCCATGCATCCTTTGGTCCTACCATACCACACCTCGTGAAAGCACCGGTATGACTCTGTTCCATCTAGTGTATGGAGGTGAAGCTATAGTCCCCGTTGAAATAGGAGTTGAATCTGATCTGGTCAGTGAGATCTGAGACAGGACAACTACTCGTCTGACAGCTTACCTGTAGAGAATGTGTCGTACCTACAATAAGAGAGTTATTCCCCATGCTTTTCAAGTCGACGATCTCGTCTGGAAGATGTGGACAAGCTAGAACCTACCTGGGGAGGTCCTTACTGAGTCATCCAGAAGATGAGCGTGGGAACTTACTATTTAGCAGACCTTACAGGCAAGGAGCTGAATCGACCTCTGAATGTCGCTTACCTGAGTCCCTATCACGTCTAGCGAGCTGAGGACAACCTGCGGGAATTATGCAAACACACAGGAGTGGCTCAGTCATGTACCCCCTCTTGTACTCCTTTATTTATTTCAATAAACATGTTTTTTCTGTAGGCTGTGTGTCTCCTCGGGTTTAGTCAATTAAGTAGTTGACTGATGTATGACTAGTCGATTGATATGAGAGATCATTCGACTGCTACCATAGATGGAATCCAAGAGCGAGCCATTGTTCAGATAAAGTTACATTCCTAAGTCAACTTGAGTAATCCAAAGAGAAAGAAAGTAAACAGGAACAAAGCTCTAATTTATGTAATTATTTTTTCGTATTGTATTTCCTTTGTTTATTTGTTATAAGAGCAAGACTTGTAAAATGTTTTTACATCTCTGAAATATATTAGAGAGAAGAAAGTATTGTGAGATTCTGAAAGTGATCTACTGACATATCATAATCCAAGAAGTAGGGAAGGAACACAATCAAACCGTATTTAATGTATTCAACATGTAATGATGACTCTGATAACAACTAATATTAATTATAACATATATATATTTTATTCACTATATAATATATAATATATATTACTTGATAATAAGTATTTTTTTGATCATAGAAATTAATGGTTTTGGACTTGACTTGAAGCTTCATAACAGTTTACTATAATCGAATATCTCATAGATCAGGTTCATTCAGTTTGTTAGTACTCATGATATATGTATGTGCATTCTGTATATAGTCACTTGCGACAAGATCTGCTATAGGCAACAATGCTTAATTTCCCCTTTATACCACTATTTCTTATATATTTTTCTGTGAGTTTATTTCTTAAGTTTGTTGTGATTATGGATGATATGCGTGGTTCAACTTTATACAATCTTTTATATATATCTCGAGAAACTCGATCTCGATAACTTGCTTGATTTTCCTTTCCCGGTGTCACTGCCAACATGTTTACTTGGCTAGATGTTTTGAGGATAATTACTACACCTTCATGCTTTATCCTCCAAGACAAATTCAATTCTCAGTTCTATTTGAGAAAAGGAGTTTCTGTCACTTCAAGATCTACTTCACTTAATGCTGGATCTTCATTAGAAGATGATCAGGAAGGATATATATATATCTCGTAATACTTCCTGATTAGGTGAACAAGGTCAGGCACACCACACAGAAGTGCTTCTTCAAACTGACAAATGGTCTGATGAAGGAAAACATAACTTTTTTGTCAGTGGATTTCAGGGTGAAGTTGGTGATCTAGTTAGCATTGATTCACCCAGTAGTGTGGCTCCAACAGCTAGAAGAGAAAGGATAAAACTGAACAGCTAGCTTTGTACTTTAACTGTCTATCCAATCCAAGTAAAGTTTCGACAATAACTGAGAGCTATAGCTAGCTGCTGCAAGCTGAAGCTAGAAATTATAATCTGAATCCGAGTGGGAATGGTTCGACGTTCCTGAGGTTTTTGTCCATTTCATTCCGCCCATCTCTGATCGAGTTGCATTTGACTGTATGTGCAAGAATTAAAATCCATGCCATGCGCTAGCTAGCGTCCGTGCTGCATGCAGATGGCGACATGCACAAGGAGCCAGTCATGCGACATCTCGATGCAAGTCCTGGTGTTAGATCACTCTTGCCGTCGTCGTCTAGACGTCTTTTTGCATCGAAGAAGACAAAAGCAATTAGGTCATGGAGGTAAGGATCGATCCCCTCCTTTTCTATCACATATAAATCGATGCTAATGGCCGGATGTCTTTTCTGTGAGTCCACGTACGCCTTATAGGACTGCAGTATGATTGACGCAGACAAAAGAAACTACTATAAAATCAGCCTGGATTGAACAGTGAAGCTAGCTAGCTAGTCTGTGAAAAGGAAAGCGAGCAGATGGCGTTACGTTCCTCATCCAAAGACTGTGAAAAGGTTGGTTTGTTGAGTAAGGATAAGGATAAGGATGAAGAAGACAGACGATAAGGGAGGTGCAGTGACTTAGCTTCTTGTTTTAATAATGGAACCACATGCATGACTCATGCCGCCCACAATTGATGGAGTAGCTTTTACGGATGTATTTTAAGCGAACTGGGGGAGGAAGGAAGATTAATTGCTTCGTGCATTATTTAATTGGTACTCTTGTCCCGTTTATATGCGTTGAACAGAAGAATATATAACAACCGATATGTAAATGCATTATTGTCGGATGTGTTTAATTTATCTGAATCTATAAATAAATAAAGTTTTTTTGAGGGTGCCGCCAATGATATATAGGTTGGTATTTGGATTAGAGCATATTATTAAATAATATTGATAATCTCATTTAAATAATAATATTGTTAATCTCGAAGGTAGAAGAGATGGATCGAGTGGAGATGGACTCTGGAGCAAAAGCTTTCGATCAAGTGAAGGGGATGTTTGGAGTAGAGTCACTGGCGTAGCCATGTGGAGAGGAAGGTGCAGCCGTCCTCTCAGATTTTTTTTTTAAAAATTAATCTTATATATAGATAATATATATATATTTAAAATAATACTAATTAAAATTAAAATATATTTAATTTATTTATATTCATTTTTCTTATTTTTTTTAAAAATAGTCTCAAACTGTCGTCACTTTGATCAATTGATTCTGTTAAAAATTCAAGTGTATAAAATAAAACACCATCCTTGAAAACTCATTCTTATATTCATAAGATATGTTACAAGAATGAAATTTCTCTCATAAGAGGGGAGATTATCCCTCTTACTTGAGAATAAAAAGAATAGAGAAGAAAAATAATAATTTTTTTTTAAATAAAAAAGAATAAGATATCCTATTTTATAATAGATAGGATGATTAATTAGTTGTTGTCAATCAGTAAGTAATAATGTAAAATCAGTCAAATAATAACAAATAAATCAACTAATTAATGGTTGAGCTATCAACCAATTAATGATTGATAAATTAGTCAAATAAGTATTGATTTTATAATTAATTAATGGTTGGTCGATTAGCCAAATAAAAATCTTTTTCTAGCTGGATAAGGATTGAATTCCAACTAAATAATTTTTCTTATTTTCAATACTCCCCCTCAAGTTTGGCAAATAGATATCTATGGAGCCCAACTTAATGAGGACATGCTGCATGTGATTAATTGTAGTTCCCTTAGTAAAGATATCTACAAGTTGCTCATGACTTCACACATAAGGAGTAACTATAGTTTTGTCTTCGACCTTTTGACGAACAAAGTGGCAATCAACTTTAATGTGTTTGATTCACTCATGAAACACCGGATTTGAAGCAATGTGGATGGCTGATTGGTTGTCACAATATAGTTTGATGGGAGTTGTGACTATAAAATCCAGCTCTTCAACTAAAGCCTTCAACCAAACTATTTCTCTGGTTGCGGTTGCCATAGCCCTATATTATGCCTCTGCGCTTGATCTGGACACCATTGATTTCTTCTTGCTTTTCCAAGATATTAGATGTCCTCCAATAAACATGCAATATCCTGTAGTTGATTTTCTATCTTGAGTGTCTCCATCCCAGTATGCATTACAATAGCCTACAATCTCTGAACTATTATTGTTCTTCATACAAATTCCTCTTCCTAGAGATCCCTTGAGATATCTGAGAATCTTTTCAATTGCCTTCCAATGACTCATCTTGGGTGCATGCATATGTTGGCTGATTTGGCTAACTGCATATGCAATATCTGGTCTAGTAATAGTAAAGTAGATAAGTCTGTCAACCAACCACTGGTATCTCTTTATGTCAATAAAGGGTTCATCTTTATTTTCTTTGGGATAGAACTAGCCCTTTAGGAGAATAGGCTAATTCTATACCTAAAAAATATTTTAATTTTCCTAAATCTTTAATTTCAAATTTTGACATTAAAAAATTTCTAGCTTGATTAATGTAGTTTATGCTACTTCCAATAATAATTATGTCATCTACATATATAAGAACTATAGTAGTTTCCTTATCATTAGTTTTAATAAAAAGAGAAGAATCACTATTACATTTTTTGAAATTAAAACTTATGAGTGCGGAACTTAATTTTGCATACCAAGCTCGAGGAGATTGTTTCAACCCATATATAGCTATTCTTAGTTGACATACCTTTCCTTCTTCTCTCATATGATACCCTTGAGGTAATTGCATATATACCTCATATTCCAGCTTCCCTGAAGAAAAATATTTTTGACATCCATTTGGTACATTAACCATTTCTTGTTGGTGGCCAATGATAAAAGAACTCTTACAGTGTTCATCTTAGCCACAGGAGCAAATGTTTCCATATAATCAATTTCGTAAGTTTGAGTGTAACTTTTGGCTACCAGTCTAGCTTTAAAGCTAGCGATCTATTGAACCATCGCTCTTATGCTTGACTTTGTATAGCTACTTACACCCTACTGCCTTTTTGCCCTTGGATAAAGTTGTAATTTCCCAAGTTTTATTTTTTATAAGGGCATTTAGCTCTTCCTACATTGCTTTTTTTCATTCTGGATGTTCATTTGCCTCATTAAAATTTCTAGGTTCCTGTATTTGATTAATGCCACTCAAGAATACTTGATGACTTAAGGAAATATTATTAGTAGTATAATAATTAGTAATTGGATGAGATATAACTTTAAGATTATGATAATCTACTCATTTAGATGGAAGAAACCTTTGCCTTGTTGATTTTCTCAGGGACGGTAAAGATGGTGAACCACTAGTTTCATTTTCTGATAGAGTTGAGACAATTTAAGATTAATCTTCCCTTTGCTCAGTTCTTGTTTCAATCTTTAAGAGGCTAGGTTCATCATCTTCTCTTTGCTCATTAGTGTCATGCCCTCCTTCTTCAGAGACTGGAGTGTTTTCATTCTCACTTGATTGTCGAGGAAGAATGGTTAGCTCTTGTGGAATATATAGGAACATTTATAAGTCCTCCTTTTCCTGTTCTTTTTCCTTTTTCCTGACCTACAAAGTAAAACTCATTTTCTACAAATATCACATCCTTCGATGTGTATACCTTATTAGTAATAGGATCTAAACATATATATATCCTTTCTGAAATGAACTGTATCCTACAAAAACACAACGCCTACTCTTTTTATCAAGTTTATCCCTAAGTTGTTCTGGTACATGCACATAACAAACACAACCAAATATTTTCAAGTATGAGATGTCTGGTTTAATGTTGGTAAGTAGTTCCAATGGAGATTTTCCTTTGAGTACTCTAGATCGGGTAAACAGTTAATAAGATGGGTAGTCGTACTAAATATATTGCTCCAATAACTTAGTGTTGGGGATGTTAGCATGAAACATTATGGTTCTTGCTATTTCTAATAGGTGCCAATTTTTCTTTCTGCTATGCCATTTTGTTGTGGGGTGTATGGATAGAATGTATGATGAATAATTCCCCTTTCTTCTACATAGTTTTTAATTCATGACTCATATACTCTCCTCCATTATTTGTTCTAAGTATTTTGATGTTAGCATTATATTGTTTAGAAGTATAGTTAAAGAAATATTTGAATGCCTCAAATGCTTGTCCTTTAAATCTAAGCATGTAGGTCCTTATGTATCTGGTTACATGGTCAATAAAAGATATGAAATATTTAAAACCTCTTCTAGACATAACTGGAGAAGTCCATATATCAGAATGAATAAGATCAAAATATTTTTCATATTTTCTTTCAGAAATAGGATAGTACATGCGAGTCTCTTTTCCAAAAATATAAGCTTCACAATATTTTTCTTCACAGCTTTTAGATGGGAATAATTTTTGTAAAGCTTGTTTATGTGGATGACCTAATCTAGCATGCCATAATAAATAACTATCTCTTTGGCACGTTGTGAGCGCATGATTATTTTGGTCCAAAAAATAAAGATTATTTCTTCTAGATCCTCTGCTAGTCACCTTGCTCGTTTTGAGATCCTAAAAAGTAACAAAGTTAGGATCAAAAATAACCGTACAATTCTGATCTTTAGTGATTTGGCTAATAGATAATAAGTTGGAAGTGAATTGAGGAACATATAATGCATTACTATTTTTTCCAAAAAATTCTACTTCTCCTCATTCCTTAAATTTTAAATTATGTCAATTAGCTACTTTTGCTGACATATGATTATCCAGTGGTTTGAGATTATTAATTTTATTTTTATCTCTAACCATATGAAAATCACAATCGGAATCAATTAGCCAACTTTGAGAACAAAAAAAAAAGTGTTCGAGCAGTTACCTTGATCATTTAAAGATGTTTTTACTTGCTTGAGCAACTTTGAGATGTCATTGATGGCGATTTCCAATGTTGCAATCTTGGCTAAGTTATGAGATGATTGATCCTTTTCCTTTAAGTGATCAGGTCTTAGGTGGGGATGAAGCCGCCAACATTTTTCCTTTGTGTGATTTGGCTTCTTGCAGTATCCACATACATTTTTGGCTTCTTGTATTTTATTCATCTATTGTTCTTCTAGGTCTACAGTGAAGACATGACCCTTTGATTGTGAGGCTTCAAGTCTCATACTTGCTGCAGTTCTTTGAATCATAGCTCTGACCTCTTAATAGGGAGGAAAATTTTTCATCCTCAGAATCTCGACGTAGAGGAGCATATGATTCTTCTAGAGACGTAAGAAGGCCAAATATCATATCTTCCTCTCTTTGTTGTTGTAAAACTTTTAGATCAGTTATAATTGACCTCAATGTATTATATTCATTCTATAGATCTTCGTAGTCACCAAAGAGTTGAGAAATAATCTTTTCTTCTTTTTTGATATCTGTAATTTGTCTTTTGTTCTCAAAGATTCTTCCCAGATTTGATTCTTATCCATATAGATTACTCATATGCTCCAGAGAGCCTTCGATGTTAAGGTGTAAGTAACCATTGTTCTATGAGTTTTATCCATAGAATTTGATAAGAAATAAATACTTCATCATCTTTATCTTTCCAAGCTTCGAAAGAAAGATCCGACTCATCAGGAGGATCATTTGTAATATACTTCAATAGCTTCCTTGAGTTTAAGGATCTTTTAATATGAGTAGCCCAAGAGAAATAATTAGATGAATTGAGAATGATGGACAAAAAGAAAAATTGTTGAGTTAAACTTGCTTGTAGATCTCCCATATTAGTAGAATGTATAAATGTTCTTCAATATTATTCGAACTACTAGATAAAATAAGCTTGAGACCTCCTATCGGAACCAACTTTCCTGCTCTGATACCATGTTGAAAATTCATGTGTACAAAATAAAACACCACCCTTGAAAACTCACTCTTGTATTCATAAGACATGTTAAAAGAATGAAATTTCTCTCACGAGAGGGGAAGATTGTCCCTCTTACTTGACAATAAGAAGAGTAAAGAAGAACAATAACAACTTTTTTATTAAATAAAAAAGAATAAGATATCTCATTTTATAATAGATGGTATGATTAATTAGTCATTATCAACCAGTAAATAATAATTATAAAATCAACCAAATAATGATAAATAAATCAATTAATTAATGGCTGAGTTGTCAGCCAATTAATGATTGATAAATTAGCCAAATAAGTACTGATTTTTATTTGGTCGATTAGCCAAATAAAAATCTTTTCTAGCTGGATAAGGATTGAATTCCAACTAGATAATTTTCCTTATTTTTAATAGATTCATCATTGTTTGCCGTCGAAAAATTAAAATTGACAACATATTTAAAAAACACTCAAAGTAAGATATCTGTTGGTACCACTTTTGTAAGAAAAATTTCATAAGACCCTCTTCTTTCAGAGCTGCACGATGCATTTTTTTGTAGTCGCTGTGGGTTATTCTTGTCGAAAATCATAATTTGAGAAAGTTTAGGCTCGATTTTAGCACTTAGAGTGCAATTTCAGTGACTATGATTCACAGCGAGTGGAAGTGGAACCTCAATTTATTTTTCAATTATTGTTTTATTTTTTTATATTTAGGATCAAAAATTTTGAGTTTTGATTGATTAATTGAGTTGTGTTGTGTTCTTAAATAGGTTTTGAAAAAAATAACTTAGGAGATCGATGAATTATTATTTCAACTAGAACCAAAGGTTGAGATCAAAATTTTCAAATTTAAATTCATTTTTAGCTTCTTAAATTCAAATTTTAGGCTTTTAAATTGTGAAAATCGACCTCAATGTTTAGAATTTTCAAAATTTTTAACTTATTTTTAAATATTTTTGAGTTTTTAGAGTTGAGTAATTCAATTTTGAAAGTGTTGATGTATTATAATTGTGAAATATAATTTTTAAAAATTATTATATTGTTGTGAAGTAAAATATAAAATTTAAGATTTTTAAAAATTTTAGTTTGAATTGCTTTCTGATTGAAATTCTGACTACGCCACTGAATACTGAGTAGAAGTGGAGAGCCTAAATTGAGTGAGGAAGTGTTTGAGGCTTGAGGGTAAAATGCTTAAATTAAGGAGGGGGTCGAGCAATTGTGAATCAGATATTATGAGTATGTGGATGTAATCTTCTGTTTATTTTTGAACACGTAGAATGTATAGATGGCTAATTGCTTAGATAGTGAGATGGTTTCTTGAGATTTATTTTTTGAAGCCTTGCTACTTTAATTTAGAAGGTACCTAAGTCTCAAACCTTATGAAGATTTATAAAGTTCGTAATTAAGTTGGCTAAAGGGGATTTTTCGGCATCTTTCAATTGACTGAAATCATATTTTACTCGATTAGACGCAAGTTAGTCAATTGAAGTTTAGTTTACTAACTTAGGAATAAAAAGTTTAATTTTATTTGAGTTCAATGGGCTAACTCATTAAGTTAGTCAGTTAAACTATTGTCAGTCGACTAATTGGATAGGTTAGTTGATTGGATAAATATGAAAAAAATATATTTCGGTCAATTGAATAATGTACTAGTAACGATCTAAAAATATTAAAAAAAATTGAAACCAAAGTTACATCCGGTTAAGATCCAATAGCTTAGACCAAGTTTGAAAACATCTCAAGGACTTGATAATTTTACCTCTCCTTGCTTTCATTTTCATCTTTATTGTTAATGTCAAGCTAAAAAGAACTTATGAAATCTTATTATTTTGATCATGATGTTATCTTTGGAAGTTGTGAATCTCAATTTGTAGAGGCTTACCCTATTAATTTGCCTCGTGTTAAGGAATGAATTTGTGGAATCTTATAGGGGTCATGCAACAGATGCATGATTTAAGCCATAGAATAGGAATGAGGTCTCACACCGTATTAAATATTCATGTTAACATTGCATTTATTATTTACATTTTCGTGTGCATAGTTTATATTACTTAGACTATCACAATATATTTTTATAAATATGCACGTTCCTAGTTTTTGTCAGTATAAAAATTTTATAATTAAAAAAAAAACTTGTATTTTCTTTTAAAGTTTGTCCAAAGAGAAAGCAACTTTCAATGTAACTTCAAATCAACAAATAGATAATAAATATTCATTCAAAAACTTTGTCATTTGGAGTGTTTGTTTAGAAAACATAAAACAACTCTCAGTGTGTGTTTTTTTTTAATCCAGTATTCGTGTTCGGGTTCGGACTTCGCCTGATTGCCTTTGCTGCTAGTTAACTTATTGGATAAATTCAAAATATAATTTATATATAATTAAAAGTTAATTTTTAAAATATTCATCCTATTTAAAATTTAAACCTCATTGTGACCTTTTTAATCTATAAGGAAGGATACATTTTCATTAATTCATTTTTTCATGTTACAATTTAAAATCCATTTATGATGTTATTGCATGTTTTTTTTTTATCAACTACTTAAAATTGTCAAAGCCTAAGAAAATCATCCTTCGCTAAAGACAATTTAGCACATCGTGTGAGATCTTTCTCATTTTTATAAGATACCAAAGAAACAATGAGCTTGAGTCTTTAGATTTGCCAATCCTTAAGGAATACAGTGGACTAAAGATGTGATCATTTAATGCTAGATTTTCAAGTATGTTAAGATTAGTATGAACTAGAGGGGTTGAATAATTTCGATCGTGTCAATTCGATTGCGTAGCAGGAATTTTTAGAGATGGAGAAACCTCTGCACCAGCACTTCACTTCAGAATCTCCAAGAATCAACTCTTTCAAATGACCTCGAAATATTCGGATTGTTCATTACAACAAATTTAACTTTCCGCAACGCACAATTAAGCTATCCGCAGCGCACATCGCATGCTGCATAACCCTAAACTGTTAAAACTTATCATACATCCACAGCGCGCAGGGCGCACGCTGCGGAAAATTGCATCCGCAGCACGCAGACGCGCGTTGCGGAATTAAGCATCCGCAGCGCGATGGGCGCGCGCTGCAGAAAATTGCATCCACAGCACGCAGACGCGCGCTGCGGAATTAAGCATCCGCAACGCGTGCCCGCGCGTTGTGGATAAGTGCATCCGCGGCGCGCACTCGCGAGCTGCGGATAATTACATTCTTAAGGTACAATATACTTATATACACAAATATAATACAAATACAAATAATTATAAAATCAAAGCTCTAACATTTATAATCCAACACACAAATATCACATACAAATATCATATAAAATTATAATATCACATTCACAATTATAAAATCAGAGCTCAAACAATGTGCATATATATCAAAAATAACCATCAACATTTAGTTAGATAAAACAATCCAAATAAAAATTCATCTTTACTAAAAAAAGTACATGGTCAAATTATTAGTATCTATATCAGTCAGACAAAATTATAAATATTGATGCCCAAGCGACTGTGCTTCTTATTGCATCCTCGAAAAAAAATATCTCTTCATTTGGTCGAATTAGCTCCACCTTCTCTACGAAAACTCTATTAATCCAAACTTTTCAATAAGATCCACCAAGAAGAACGTGATGTGCTTTTGCTTAGGAAGGTACAGAATAGAGAATAGTAGCACTCGAGAACAAGCGAAAATCACTCGAGAAGCTTGTTACATGTACTGACACCGACTGCTGTGGCAAGATGCCAAGCTGCATGAAGATAGGGGATTTCAGGGAAGCAATCATCAGCAACAAAAAATGCCCCTCCTAATAGAGAAGACATTTTATGTAGGTTGTGTGTCATCTTTAGATCTGGTCTTGATAATGCTTGTTTGGAAAATAATATTGGCAGCGTACTGTTATTTGTGTGTTGTTAATTGTAAAATATAACATATTATTCATAGCACACTTATTAGGTGCGCCGTAAAAACTATTATTAACAGCACACTATAATTGTACGTCGTTAAAGTCAAATTTGTTGTAGTGGTTGCCTAGCAATCAATTGGGTCTAAGCCTTCATAATTTTATTTTTGGACTCTACCTAAAAAGTCTCATACTAATAGAGATATCTTTCATCTTATAAACCATAATCTTTTTCATATATTTCTAATGTGGAACTTTGATTGTATCCCAACATGGTTAACCATGAATCATTTGGATTTCTCGTCTTATGCCAACTCCCTATTGGTCTTTTTACTTCTTGTCAAGTCTCCAATCAATCTTAACTTACTTAACTCTTCCCGTCTAATGTCAACTCCCTGTTAGTCGTTTTACTTCTTGTCAAGTATTCGGTCAATTTTGACCTACTTAACTCTTGCTTAACCAAGTAACATATTGATCAAACATCTAAATTCAACTTGAATTCTCAAGCTTGGTCAATCGAACTCGATCAACTTGATCAACCTTAATCAGAAATTGATTGCACCAACAAAATCTACTTCTCAAATGTGTCTTTACATGTTCATGTGAAATAGATAAACTAACCCTTCAATCTAACTTTTGGAACATATAAATAATGAAAGATAACTTTCCTCATTAAGATTTTATTCGCTAAATTAGACACTTGATGGCATTTATTTGCAAATTAGACACTTTGGTCATTGTCTAATTACGCGTGGATAACATTTCTAAACTTTTAGTGATCAATAATGGTGGGCACATGGAGGTTTAGCTTAATCTCTTTTCAATCCAACTCTCTCCACTTATCCAAAGAAAAGATTCTCTCCTAACACACACAAATAATTAATTTAATGATATATATATCTACTCTCAATATTTAATAATTTTTTAAAAATAACTTTAAAATTTTAGGTTACTATTAAAATTATCTCCTCCATTTATAAAGGGAATAATTTAAATGATAATTGTAATATATATATTTCAATTTTGAACAGGAAAAGACAATTTCTGATGGTGTTTGACAAACAAAGATAAACAGAGAGCAATTTAATAATAGAAAACCTTAGGGAGAAATTTGCAATACTCCACACTTTCTATTTATCCATGATACATTTCATATCTAAGGGAAATAGCTTAGATGTCTTCTAGTTTATTCTAAACTAGCTAGTCTACATATGGAACAAATTCAACCATGCGAAAATTGACCTTTAAAATGATTGGCCAAACCTTGCTATCCAACCATCCAAACCCCTTAATTTTCTCCTTGTACCCTATGTAAAAAATCTTTAAAATTCTTTAGAATTTTATACAACACAACTTTGTCAACCTTCGCATCACTATTGTCAACCAGCAACTTTTTTCTCTTAGATTGGTAAAGAGTAGAAGATGCTAAACCTATAAGAAAACTATAATATTATATTACACTAAAACCCTAAAAGAAGAAAGTTAGTGGGAAGTGTTGTTGCAATGCATATCATTTTTCTTGAATTAGGTTGTGGAGTTAGGAACGTCAACATTTTAGATTGAACTATTAGAGCAAAAGTTCAAGAGGTTTTGATAGAAGTTTATGTTGATGCAATCGACTTCTAGAGTTTTAATGTTTAGTCAATATATTTAGCGGAGAGATTGTTGGTACAATCGTTCTCCAAGCAATGTTTGATGTTTGAAAGTAAGTTGGTTAAAGTCGAGTAGGTGAAGGGTGGCTAGTAATTGGGTAGAAGTTAACAAATCAAGGTTGACAAGTAGAAACTAAAAGTAGGCAACCCAAGTCAAATCTAATTGACTGGTTCTAGGCGCTTGGACTATGGCAACCCAGAGGTTAAGGCGCTTGGACAAGCACCTAGATCTGATCCAGGCACCCGAACGGTCCATGCACTCCTATATGTTTCAGGCGCCCGGATCAGGTGGAATTGACTCTGATAAAGATCAACAAAATCGGATCGGATCGAATCAGTTCGGGGCACTCGAAAAGCAATCCAGGTGTCCGAAGGTCTTTATATGACCTATATGATCAACACCAAGGCACAACCCTAATCTTCACTACTCTTCATCTTGTCATGCTACCGAACGTGACTAACGCTCTACTCGTGCAATCGGAGAAGTTCCAGGAGGAGTGTGTGACAATCAAGGATTTCTAGATCGGCTATACGGGTGTTTTCATTTTAAGTCTTACATTTTGTATTTACACTTTATATTATTGGACTGTAATACGGATTTCTCCGCTTTAAAAAAAGTTTTGGAAAGGAGATCGCTAGTGAATGGGCACCTCTGGTACATAGGCCTTGGATGTACTAACTCCAGGGGATTAGGAACCAAGTAAATCTGCGAGTCCCCTATGCTTATGATTCTAATATCTGTTGTGAGTTTTTAATAAAATGAACGAGCGACGAACGCGTAATTCATCCCCCTCTAGCGCTCAACTCGATCCTATACCATATTCAGCTTCTATATGCAATACTAATATAATTTTACAATTTCCTATCTGTCCTCTACATGTATTATTTTTTTTAAGAAGTGAGGACATTTTTATAACTGTATATATTTAACTTTCATTCCCCTTTCTTTTCTCCCCAAATAAGGTAACACATGTTATATTAATGAACCTTTCCTCCCTTTCAAACAAGGAAAACAAAAATACTTTACTTTCCCTCCCCTTTCCCTTCCTTCCCCTCCCTCCCCTTTCCGTTAATGAACCTTCTCTCACTTCATCCAAACAGAGCGTAAAATGAGATTTAATGGATAAAAACTTATTTTAGTCAAAAATGCAGCTATTAATCGATTGGTAACTATTAGCAATCGATTGGTACATGCATCAATTGATTGGTTGTGTCTGACTTTTCAATTTCAATTTTAGATTGAATTTTAAAAATTTATAAGTAATTTTATGATTTTTGAAAAATCATAAAATTTTATATAGACATTACTTATGTCAAATACTATCAGAAAAAATAGTTTTCTATAAAAATACATCTTATTTTTAAAGAATGATACAAAGTTAAAAACTATTGAAAACTTCAATGTTTCACTCTAATTTTGTATCAATCTAATCAATGGTGATTCCTGTTAACAAAGATACTTCACCAAGGTTTTTCTAAAATGATTTTGAAATGATTTTCAAACACAATTTTTAACCATGATCTGTAGACTAAATGCACATGATTTGCACATTAGTTTTCTCCATGATTGGTCAATCCAAAATCAATTTGCTTTGGTGAAACTAAAGCTCATTTGATGCATTCACTTGCATCTTTAACTTAGTTTATCATCCTAACATCTCACTTGTGTCTAATATATCTCAATACATACACAAGTCATGCTAAAATCTTTGTGAGATGTAAAATATATTTTTCCTAAACTATGGGATTATGCATCTCTATCTAGACATTAAAATTTATACCTGAGAATAAGTATGACATACATCAATTGCAAATTTTTTAAAAGAAAAATCTATCATAAGTTAAATGATGTATGTATGATGTGATATGACAATATCAATTAATATTATTATGATAAGATAAATATATGAAATGAT
>NW_027432181.1:0-7015 GCF_044706935.1 Curcuma longa
TATATATAAACCGGTATCAGCTCCAATCATAGGTTGTATAATAACATTAGTGGAATCATTGGCTCAAGAGTTGAATGATGGCATGTGGTGCCTTTCAGTTGTGGTTTTTCCTTTGGTTGTGGTATTAAAGGATTCAAGGATTTGGGATTGCTGGTTGAGTTGACTACCCCCTTTAGCTTTCGTACCCTCTATTGGGCAGTAACTTATATTTCGTACCCTCTTTTGCTTTCATTTCATTTCGTATAGAAAGATCTGGGATTTGCAGTCGATGTGAGTTTAGCTTGAATTTCCTTGAGTCACCTCTTTTGCTTTCGTCTGGTTGTCGATTGTTCATGGGCAAAGTTTCCTTCTCTTCTCTTTCTGAGAGATCCTTCCGGACCTCACTTCGGGGTCACCTCGCGTCCACCCCTTCTCCTTTCGTCTCAGCTCTTCTCCCCTCGTTCAAACATCTTTCAAATCAGTACATATGCCCGGGTACAGAACAGACAGAAACAAAGACAGACGCAAGGAGAATCGATAAAGACAGATGCCCGGGTAGTGCACGGAAAGAAAGATGCACGGAAATCTAGTACCGAAAGAGAGCGAAATGCAAGGTACAGAAAGGAAAGAAACAGATCGCAATGCAAGGTATCGAGTACGTAAACATAGCGCAATTCCACCCGGAAAGAGAGCGAAATTACGGATGCCCGGGTAGTGCACGTAAATCTAGTACGGAAATCTAGTACCGAAAGAGAGCTTACAGGTATGTAGAAATCGAGATAGGCTCTTACTATATTAGGGGCAGAGGAGTCAACTGCAGACCCTAGGAGTGAAGCTTCAGGTAGAGAGCAAAATGCCAGGTACAGAAACCCAACAAAAGAAGAGAACTTAATTATAGTAGGGGCAGGAGTTCAAATTAAGTAGGAGATCCCCAGGGCATTGGCTTAAGAGTTGAATGATGGCATGGGGCGAAGAGCTGAGCCGACAGGCTCCGGGGCTCAGGTAGAGAATTGAATGGAAGATAACAGGTAAAGAAAGGACATAAAGAGAGATGCCCGGAAAGTAGGATGATGGAAATATAGTAAGGAAAGATATCCAAATGCTAGGTATGGAGCCAGTTGAATGATGGCCGTAAATAAACCCAAGACATCTGCCCTCAACTGCAGTAATATAAGTAACTGGATTCCATTTTTTAGAATTTCCCTTGAGCACCCCACTATATATTTGGCGTGCCCGGATTAAAAGAGTAAGTTCGTGCAAGGCCATTCACTCTACGGGTATGGCCACTAATTCTATCGAATCGTGTCCGGTTTCTCTTTCGGGCTGTAATCCTATTTCCAGTTCACTTCAATCCTGTGAAAACCATCTATAACTCAAGGAATACTCTTTTCATGGTTCCTCTCCTCTCTAGGAAATGAAATACCTATCCTGTAATCCCCTCTTTTCCAATCCCATTGAACCCTCAATCTAGGAATACTCAAATGTAGCCCAACCCGGAATCCTCTACCTCTATAAGTCAATTCACGGGTCACCGCTCTCTACTCTTTTCAATTCAAGGGAACTTAGATTATAGTGGCTTATTTGTATTTTTGACTTCTATTTAAGAATTGTACTTCTATTTTGTAGTAGTTCTATTTAAGTAGGTCTATTACTCTTGACTTTCTGAAGCCTAAACTGCAACCCTAAAGTGTCTGTTCTAGGACTCTCTGTTTATAGCCGTACCCTTAAATAGTTTCTTTAGCTGCTGTTGTAGATGGAAACCCTTAAGAGCCCTATCAAGGCTAAACTGTGTACCTTTAAGAGGCCTTCTATACTATCTTTCTTTATCTAGGGTCTCTGGTCCCCCCGTGATAGTCCCAAGTACTTTTACCCATCGTCTCCCCTATCTGGCGTTTTGGATAGGCATCTTGGTATACATAATTTAGTTTTCGGTTCTGCCCTTCGAACTTATATTTAGTGGGCGGCTCAGCTCTTCGCCCCTCTACCCCAATTTTGTACTTATTTAAATTCTATCCTTGCTTTTTTTAAGTAGGTGGCCCCTTCTGTTGTTAAGTACGTGCCCCCTTTCTCTATCTGTCTGTCCGGTGCCCTAGTTTCAATAGTCCAAACTGCACTGCGTCAACTTTCACCAAGTGAGGCCAGTTTAACTAATTATTCCCGTCCTGAACGGTCCAAACTTGATCAACTCTCACCAAGTAAGGGTTACCCATTTTAAATAAAGGGTCCCCAACCTCAACTCGAACTAAAGGGTCCCCAACCTCAACTCTAAAACCTCAACTCGAAATGCCAAGCTGCTGGTTTCAGATCTCTAAAGGGTCCCCAACCTCAACTCAAAATGCCAAGCTGCCAACCTCAACTCAAAATGCCAAGCTGATGGTTACTAAAGGGTCCCCAGCGTCAACTCGAAATGCCAAGCTGATGGTTTAAGTAAGATCTCTAAATGCCAAGCTTCACTTCACTTTCAGATCTCTAAATGCCAAGCTTCACTTCACTTCATGAACTCGAAATGCCAAGCTGATGGTTTAAGTAAGATCTCGAAATGCCAAGCTGATGGTTACTAAAGGGTCCCCAACGTCAACAGGGTCCCCAACCTCAACTCAAAATGCCAAGCTTCACTTCATAAGTGCTAATTTAGTTTTCCCTCCTCGCTTCACTTATGGCCCCTGTATATAATATAAGTTCCCTCCTCTTCTCTTGACTCCTTTCCTTCGTCTATCCCGATTGGTTTTTTGTACCGGAACTTATATATATCCCCCAGTATATAATAATTCCCCTTTTTTATTTTATCTTAGGAATAGAAGGTTGAGTAGAGTAACCTCTTGAGTGGGCTTCAATACGCAAGCAAATCTAGTACAGAAACCGAAGGACAGCACCCCTAACTCCAACTCAAAACCCCTAACTGAAACTCGAAACCCAGTTTTTTCTTTTTCTCAAACTCTAAACTTACTTGATGACCTATGCCTAAGTAAGGTGTACCTAGTTTAATGCCGAAGTGAGGTGTACCTAGTTTAAATAAAGGGTGCTGAACCGTCGAAACTTGATCAACTCTCCCGAAATCCCTTCCCTTTGTGGTAGTCTACTATTCTTTCATTCCTTTATTCTGCCCTTCCTGACTTCGGAATTCTCAATATGTACTTCCTTTGTACTTCCTTCTATGGGGTACTTCCTTTATGGGGATTGGTATGGGGATTGGTTTCCTTTTTTCGCCCCTTTAATTTTCTACGGCTGCCGATTGGTTTCCTTATTATTGGTTTCCTTTTTTGTACCGTTTTCGACCCTATACTATAAGAAATTCCCCTTTTATTTTCTCTTAAGAAGAGTAATAGCAAACTGGTCTAAAAATGGCTCCCCTAACTGGAACTCCTTAAGAGCCCTACCTTTAAAGGCTAAACTGAAACCCAAAGCTCTTTCATTCTTTCATACGGGAATACCCCATCAACTCTTCTCAATGGAAGTTATCTACGACTGCCTACACTATTGAATTTATCTGTTGTTTTTTTCTGTTCCAATTTCGTATTGAATTTTGATCTTTTTCTTTGGCTTCCAATTTGTGATTGAATTATTCTCTTTTTTTTGCCTTACTGTTCTTAAGGGAAAACTTGTCTCAAAATTGCTCTTAAAATTTCATTTTATCTTAAGAGATTTCTATCTTCAAATGGGTGTTCCAATGGGTGTTTTGTTAAGGAAATCAGTGACGTACAATATCATCTGATTCATGGTATATTCATCACAGAAGCCAGATGCACTACGGGAACCTTTTTGACGGTTCTACTTTCGGGTCCGAGACTTCGCCTAAGAGATTGCCGGCAGCTGGGTAAGTCGTATGCCATATCCGACCGAACGATACGACCGATTAATATAAATGAACTATAAACCTCCCCTCAAAAGTTGAATGAACTATAATATATCTACTTCTACTATATACGCTTTCCTATCTCCTACTTCTACTATATACGCTTTCCTATCTCTGAGTTTAAGAGAGAGGACCCCCTTTCTCCTAGCTCTGAGTTGAAGAGTAGCGGCGTTCCTAGCTCTTATGATTAACCTTCTGAGTTGGAATTTTGTATTATGCTTTCTATCTCAAGGTAAGGTTCAGTGCCCTATGTCTCTACCTCGTCTCATATAGAGTCCTCAACCCCTTAAGATCCGTCCTCGTAACCCCTATCTTTATATCCGTCTTTATATCCGTACGCGCACAGATATACAGCCTAAACTTCAACCCTAAAGGGGCTGTTCTCGTACTCTTTCTTTATAGCTGTACCCTAAACTTGAACCCCTTTATATCGTATTTAAGCTAATGGAACCCCTTACCCCTTAAGTTCACCCTTACTTAAGTGAAACCCTTAAGAGTTCCTTTTTCTGAGACTCTTAATAAAGAGTTCCTTTCTGAGACTATTAATATCGCTAACGGTACACCGTAAACAGTAACCGCTTTATATCCGTACGCGGAAACCCTATCTTTCTTTAGCTGCAGGTAGGTCAATACTTTATATCTGTCTTCGTAAAGGCTATCTTTCTTTATCTGGAGTTGTTGTCTGGTTTGTTTTGTGCACTACTCTTTCTGATCAATGGTAAACTGCACCCGTTAAGTGTTCGGTCTCTTCCTGAACTGGAAACCCCGGCGTGGCTGTTTTCTTCCTGAACTGGAAACCCTTAAGTCAATCCTTAAGTCAACCCCTTAAGAGTTCCTTAAAGTGGAACCCCCCTAAGATCCGTACGCGTCAACGCTTAAGTAGTCGGAAACCCGTTAAGTGTTCGGTCTCGTACTCTCTGTTTCTAGCTCTGTTTATAGCTGTACCCGTAAAGTGGAAACCCTCAAGTCAATCCTTAAGTCAACCCCTTAAGAGTTCCTTTCTGAGACTCTTAATGGCCCTAACTGTGAACCGTAAACAGTAACCCTTTAATAGCGGTAGGCGTCAATCCTCTGTTTCTTTAGCTGCTGTTGTAGATGGTAAAGACTTTTGAGCCCTGACGTTCAAGGCTCAACTGGAACCCCTTTATATCGTTTTTAAGCTAATGTCAACCCTTAAGTGAACCCCTTAAGAGTTCCTTTCTGAGACTCTTAATATCGGTACCCGTCCACCCTAACCAGTAACCCCTTAAGATCGGTCGTCTGCGTAACCGCTAAAGCGTGAGGTCTCTTCCTGACTAAAGCGTGAGGTCTCCTCCTAAATTGGAAACCCCGGCGTGTGTGTTAGGTCTGTTCCTGAACTGGAACCCCTTAAGTGTTCGGTCTCTTCCTAAAAGTGTTCGGTCTCTTCCTAAATTGGAAATCCTGGCGTGTCTGTTTTCTGTTACTCTCTCTTTCTATCCTTACCGTTAACTAGTTTCTTTAGCTGCTGTTGTAGATGTAAACGATTAAGAGCCGTAGTAAGTTCAAGGCTAAACTGGAACCGCTTTCTTTATATCTGTCCTCGTAACCCGTATCTTTGTTTAGCTGCATCTGTTCCTCAACTCTTTAGCTGCATCTGTTCCTCAACTGTGTACCCTTAAGATCCGTCCTCGTAAACCGTAAAGTTTGAGGTCTGGTACTCTCTCTATTTATACTCGCCAGTTCTCTGTTTAGCTGTCCTCTGTTCTGAAGTGCTCTATGTCACTGGTCCCCCTTGATATGCCTATCCAGCCTGAACTTATATTATAGTATGGCCCCCTTTCCTGGGTTCCTATCCAGCCTGAACTTATATTATAGTATGGCCCCCTTTCCGTGGTTTTAGATGGGCATCCTGGTATACATAATTTCTTTTTCTGTTCTTATATTTATTTTAGGTAAATTCGGATTAGTCGTAAATACTTTGGCTATTTCTCTGCCCCAAAAATATAGTAAGTTGTAGCAGAGGTACTTATCTTATCTTATATACAGTTAGTCTACGCCAAAGGGGCTATTTATCTCCTTTCGTAAATAGCCCCAAAGGAGATAAATAGCCCCAAGAAGATAAATAGCCCCAAGAAGATAAATAGCCCCTTTGGCCCTACCTGTATATAATATAAGTTCTAATCAGCCTGTATATAATATAAGATAAGTACCTCGGCTACGCAGAGGCATATAAATAGCCAAAGGGGCTATTTACGACTAAGTAGACTAACTGTATATAATATAAGATAAGTACCTCTGCTATGCAGAGCATATAAATAGCCTTTGGGGCTATTTACGACTAAGTAGAATAAACCGCCTTACTATAATATAAATACCTCTGCTATGCCTCTTTGTGAGTCGAAAATAGACCCAAAGGCTATTTCTTCTACTCAGCATAGCTGAGGTCTTTATATTATAGTAAGAGGGATTAGTCTACGCCTTTGGGGCTATTTATCTCCTTAGCCTTTGGGTCTATTTTCGACAATTTACTTTTATATTAGGCCCAAAAATCTAGTAAAGGAGAGAAATAGCCCCAAAGGCGTAGACTAACTGTATATAATATAAGATAAGTACCTCTGCTATGCAGAGCAGATAAATAGCCTTTGGGGCTATTTACGACTAATCAGGGGTAGCAGAGGAACTTATATTATATACAGGCGGATTAGAACTTAATTATAGTAAGTAGGGCCTTTGGGGCTATTTATCTCCTTTATATTGATTTTAGGGCAATTCTTGAGTTCTAGAAATTGGTCTACTGATTGTACGTCTAGTTTAAACACAAGGAACGTCTAGTTTAAACACAAGGAAGGCTTCCTCTAGCGAACTCGTACCCTAGCTCGGTACACCCGAAGCATTCCTCTATCTGTAATTAGGCATCTACGCTGCGTCCCAAGTATGTTGAGCCATCAGACCCCCTATCTGTGGTTTTGGATAGGCATCCTGGTATACATAATTTCTTTTTCGGAATTTATATTTATCTCCCGCGGATTAGTCGTAAATAGCCCCAAAGGCTATTTCTCTGCCCAATATATAGTAAGGGGGTAGCAGAGGTACTTATATTATATACAGGCGGATTAGAACTTATATTATGAATGCAGGGCCAAAGGGGCTATTTATCTCCTTTTAGGGCACTTATTTAAATTCTATCCTTGCTTTTTTTCTTCATTCCTTACTTTTATGTAA
>NW_027432182.1:0-29483 GCF_044706935.1 Curcuma longa
ATAATATACCTGCGGGCTATGGAGCTTGGGCGGCACTGTGACGGCGAGTGAAGAGGTCGGGCTATGGCGCTGTGGCGAGCTTCTGCTGCGGCGAGACGGTGAGGCGGCGAGCTTCTGATGGAGACAGAGGTGAAGTCGTGTGATGAAGAAGGAAGAAGAATCCAAGAAGCTCGATGAGGAAGAGACGCGTGAGGGAGAGATGGAGTTTCTGTCGCCGACGCAGAGACGCGTGAGGGAGGCGGGGCGCGAGCTAGGGTTAAGGGAAAAGTTGAAAACTTGAAAAGATTTAATGAGTTATTAAGTTTTCAACATTTCTAAATTAACCCTCCAAAGTTTAATGTTTTCGATTTAGCCTCCAAAAGTTTTAATTTTTTGCAATTTCAACCAAACGTATCCTTTCCGTGTCCAAGGCGTATCCCTCTCGTATCCAAGGCGTATCCGATTAGTCAAATCTACAGAAAGTCAACGATACCATTCTTCGCGTATCCGACACGCGTATCGGCGTATCGTATCCGTATCGGTATCCGATACTTCAAAAAAAAATTAAACAGAGTATCCATGCTACACAGTATATATATATATATAATTACTAAGAGAACATTTGTAGCTATGTAAAAGGTTTCGTGAACTTTATTTCTCACCATGCCCAAACAACAGAAGTGGAAATTAATGTAACATTATAACTTCCATTATATATATATATAATTTGGTCAAGGAACAACTTGCATTCTTCTAATCAAAACGTACAAGCCTACAAATAATAATTGATGTCTTTGTCAAATTTATACCTGAAATGGAAATCTGTTAAATCCAAAGTAATCACAACATATATAGATAACATAATGAATAGTAGCATATACTATAAGCAGTATGACACTAAAATGCCAGTGGCAATGAGGAATGAGAGTCTTTAAGAACATTGCAAGATGTCAAACAACTAACAGTTGGGCCATATTTATGATAACAAAGAGAATATCTATGTAAAAGGTTTCACAAATGTGATTTTTTTTACTGTGCAATAATAACAGAAGTAATCTCCATTACCTCACCTAAGAGTTTAAGCATTTGGAAACTATTGGCAAATTTAATGAACATGTGCCTACAAAATTGCAAAAACACTAAAGGTTTCTTGCGAAGCTGTCTATAAATTTTCAAATCAAATTGAGATACACCAAATTAAAATCTAGCATTTAAAGCAACTGAAGCATCAATGGTTCAAGATTAGGCAGAAAATCAGGCTTGCATGCAAGTAAAACAGAATGGTACGTACCATTATGTCTTACCTCTTGTATTCTGGAGATTTCTGATACTTCTCAAACTCAAGTAACCACTGATCCTCTGACAAAGGAGGTAGACTACCAGTGAACTTCCAATCAGTCATGGACAAACCAGAACGTGTAAGGCGAGTCACACCACCTAATACAACTAAACTAAAGACCCAAGCCGCACAACCAAATAGCCATATTCCAACCACTTTCTGAGCATGAGGCCCTTTATTGACAAGCAATTTTAGACCTTCATTTGCCAACTCTGCATTACTGGAGTTTGCCAGTGGAATTGTAGTGGACATGTTTCTCGAGGATTTTCCATATAAGCTCTAAAAAAACACATCAATAGCTATCAGGCTTGTTTAGAGTGTTAAGAATTTTAGGGAGATGAGAAAAAGGATGATTTCTCGTACAAAAACATCACATTTTTATGAGAAAAACTTTTACAAGCAGTCCAGTTATGAAGCAGTTGCTGAATATTATCATTGTCAATGGGCATGCTATTAGCACATACATCAAACATGTAGGAAAGGAACGCATTTCAATAGAGGAGAAAAGAAGAATTACCTTGATGCATATCATGAACTGATACCAAATAAAATGAAGCATTAATCAGCTAACAAAGTTCAACAGTAAAGAAAACAATGGGAACAACTACAGTTTAAGCTTAATTTAATGCATAGCTAATTTCATCTGAAACAGTTGAACAAATATAAATTGTTCTATATCTAAAAACAAAATTTCAAAGAAAAAAAATGGAAAACTGAAATGAATTACAAATGAGCTAATACTGAATGGCAGAGCCATTCAACAACTTTCAGAAGCGTCAGCCATCAGGCCATAAAATAGACAACATCATAGCACTTAAAAGCTCTTAAATAGATGACAATGAAGAACTGAAAATTACTGACTGGAATGAGAAATTGCTAATCGTCTATGATATAAACATAGGTCATAACTATCTTATTTGCTGAACCACTAATTGGTCAAGCAAATTCCAGATGCGAAAAGAACTTATTTCGTTCAGTATTCCATGAAGCTGCAGGTTAGAGGCATGGGCAAATTCCAAGTTCTGTCAGAAATTAGTTTTGCCCTGCTTTATTATATCCTTTGACACTATTCTAACGTTTCCTGCGATTTTGCTCTGATAATCTTTGTAGTTCAATAACATTCAAAACTATAGTTCTCTCACTCTGTCAATTGTATTTTAACCTCATCTCTTTAACTTATAAATAACAACAAATTAACCACAAGTATCTTGAAAATCCTGCTAGCCACATAAAACAAAGATCTAACGCAAAAAAAAAAAAAAAAAAAAAAAACAAATTTTTAAGGGGGAAACGCCATGACCCTTGAGCAATAACTGTGAGAAGTCATGAAACAATTTTGCAAACAATCACGAAAAAGAAACCATGCAGGATGATCAAGAGTAAAGTAGGAGAACACAAGAAGTTACATTAATGCCAGACCTTGGGGATGGTTTTGAACCCATAGAACGAGGCGAATCTGTTCCGGAATCCTTTCTGGAGAGATTCTACTGATGCGACGAAGTGGGAAGGGGGCGGCAGAGATGGGGAGGATGAACATCCGCTGGGAACTCGGAAAGGTGTGTTCTTGAGATGCGAGGTGATAGGTAGGGATTTTCCCCGTCGGAAGAGAGCTGCAAATCTCCCCACGGACATCGCTGATCCGCCGCCCAACAAAACCCACTAAGAAGTGAAATGATGGGGAAGGAAGAGGGGGGCAGCGGGTTTTATCAATACGGTGGGCGAGATTGCTAAGATCGCGTGCAATCCTACGACCCAAATCGATCTGAAAGAGGAACTCTATCTACGCCGCCGCTGCTCCTGCAAGATTGGCCGCGCCGCCGTCTTCTTCTGGCGCCGTCGAGGGCAACACCTCCAGCAGTCGAAGGATTCGGCTTCAGCAACAATATGTGCGTTTCTATTTTGGTTAATCAAATATTAACACGTTTACAAAATTTCAATTTAAACTAATTCTTAGAATAATTATGCCTCAGGATTAAATTTGAGAATATAATTTTAATATCTTGATAAAAAAAATGTAAGTTATTTTTATATTGTTATTATTAATATCATGTGTGTGAAGTTTAAATAGGTTAAAAATTAACTTAATATTTAACAGATAAAAAATGATAAATCGGTCGGCCCGGTTCCACAAAAGTTTCCCACCGACCACTAGGGTAAATCGGGAAACACATACGGCGGCCAATCCAATGCGTTCCCCATTTGAAAAAAAATTCTTATAAATACATCGTAGCTGGAGATCAAACCGCAGGTCCCTGAGTCACAACCCGGATGTCCTACCATTGCCCCAAGGACAATATTTAACAGATAAAGCTCAAATAAAAGTAGGGCTGAGCAAAATTTCGGTTAAACCGAATAAACCGATCAAATCGAACCGAATTTTTAATTCGGTTCGGTTTATTCGGAATTTCAGTTTTATTTAATAAAAAAATCGGTTTTTTCGGTTTAATCGGTTCGGGTTCGGTTTTTAAAAATTTCGGTTCGGTTTACCCGATTAAACCGAATTAAATTCTCATGTTAATCGGTTCGGAGGCCTCGGGCAATAAAAAATCCCTAGCAGTAAAAAAACCCTACCGCTGCCAGTAAAAAAACCCTACCGCTTACGCCGCGCACTCACTTCCCTCTGTCGCGACTCGCGACCTTCCTCTCTCGATTACCTCAGTCGCGACTCGCGAGTTCGCCGCCTCTCCTCAGTCGCGAGTTCGCCGCCGCGCCTCTGATACTCCCACTCGCCTGATCACGCTCCCCAACTTTGGTGCTCCGCAGTCAACTATTCTTGGTGGCTGGCCAAAACTAAACTAGTCTTGGTGGCAGGAAGCTTAGAGCTTCTTTTCTTCCATCCTCTTGCTTGGGTGCTGGCTAAGCAGAAGCAGGCAGTCTCTCTTTCGCAGGCCAGGCAGTTTCTCTTTCTGTGCTGTGCAAAGCTTTGAGGGTCTCTATTAAGAGATTGCCTTTGATTTGAGTTCCTCAATTTGGATTTGAGTTCTGAAATTTGCTGGCTTCTTCTATTAAGAAATGGGATAGTAAATTACCTCTGAAATTGAAGATTGGAAATTGTATCAAACCTTGAAGTGTCAAGTCTCTTCTGTATGTAAGTGAAACCCTTCTTACTCTAACTCCACCCCTGAAAGGTTCGATCTGGTCTCTTAATCTGCCTTTAATCTGCATGTGCTCGCCAGTCGTGCGTTTGCCCTAAATCCGAGACTTGTGTTTTTCCTCCAGCTCCTGCTTTTGCTATTCTTGCTGCTGAGATTAAAAGGTGATTTTCTTGACTTCTAGTTTAAAGACTTCTTTTCTGATTAAAAGCTGATTTTGCTATTCTTGCTGCTGAGATAGGTGTAAGTCGAGCAATAGGAGGGTTTCTTAAGCATCCTACCAAGGCTTAGCGTGAGTTACAGAGTCTCTCCTCAAGTCTACAGCCAGTCACCACAGATTACAGGTATACTTCTATGTCCATAATATCTACAGCTTCTATGTTATTTTTTTCCATAATATTTCTTATTTAATTCAACTATTTAACTATGTAGATATCAAATCCTGATAGTATCATCATGTTTTTAGTTTTAGAGTCATTGAGTTTCATATTTGTCTTTTAATAGCATTCTATATTTGTGCATTCTGTATTTGTGCATTCTGTAATTATATTTGAATAGTATAATCACATCTTATTATATTTTTTAACAGCATTCTGTATCTGTGCATATCACACTGATGGAAAGAGATTTATCAAATATGGATGTTAATAATAGTTGTTCAATACCACAATCTGATATTGGTCCTTCAGTGGGAACAAAAGCTACTGTAGAATCTAAAGGAAAGGCATTGAAAAGAAAAACAATGAAACCAAGAAGTGAAGTATGGGATCATTTCATAAAGTTTACTAATGATGCATCAGAGATAAAAGCCAAATGCAAATATTGTGATAAAGAATTTTTTTGTGATCCACGTAGGAATGGAACAACAAGCTTGAAATCTCATATGACCACATGTAAAAAACACCCTCATGTTATTGAAACAACTCAAGCACAGTTAAGTTTACAACTAAATTCAAAAGAGGGTGAGGTATGTTTGACTTCTTGGAAATTTGATCAAGATGCATCTAGAAAAGCATTAGCTAGAATGATCATAATGGATGAGCTCCCTTTTAAATTTGTAGAAAGAGAAGGATTTAAAACATTTATGGCTATAGTGTGCCCAAAGTTTCGAATTCCATCAAGATGGACAGTTGCACGTGATTGTGTTGAACTATATACAGTTGAAAGGGAAAAATTGAAAAATATGTTGCATGATTCAACACAAAGAGTTTCTTTGACTACTGATACATGGACATCGATTCAAAATATCAATTATATGTGTCTAACAGCTCATTTTATTGATACAAATTGGAAGTTACAGAAAAGAATTATCAACTTTTGTCCAATTACAAGTCATAAAGGCGAGGCTATTAGTTTAGCCATTGAAAATTGCTTGAGGGATTGGGGAATTAAAAGAATTTGTACTATCACAGTTGATAATGCAAGTTCCAATGATGTTGCAATCAATAGTCTCAGAAAAAAGATGATTAATTGGGATTCTGTTATTTTGAAGGGAGAACATATTCATATGAGATGTGTAGCTCATATAATCAATTTGATTGTTGCTGATGGCTTAAAAGATATAAATCAATCTGTGATGAGGGTCAGGAATGCAATTAAATATGTTAAACAATCTCCCTCTAGATTAAGCAAGTTCAAAGATTGTGTAGAAATTGAAAAAATTGAAAGCAAGAACTCATTATGCTTAGATGTGCCTACCAGATGGAACTCAACTTTCTTGATGTTGAATACAGCTCAAAAATTTGAAAGAGCATTTGATAGGTTTGATGAACAAGATCCATGCTTTAAATTAGATCTTCAATATACAGATTGGCAGGTTATTTTGAATGAAAATGGAGAGATGATATTTGAACCAGATGGCAAACCTAAAAGAGAATTGAAGATTTTTGATGGGAAACCAACAAGTGCAGATTGGAATACTGTTAGACTTTTTGCATCTCTACTGCAAGTTTTTTATGAGCTAACATTAAAAGTTTCAGGATCTTTGTATGTCACATCTAATACTTTTGCACATGAGATTAATTCTATTCATACCATCTTGAAGGGTTGGCAAGAAAGTGATGATATTGATGTTTATCGGATGGGAATTAAAATGAAAAATAAATTTGACAAGTATTGGGGAGATCCTGAGAAGATGAATAAGTTGCTTTATATTGCGGTGGTACTTGATCCAAGACATAAATTAGATTTCGTAGAATTTATGTTAATTGAATTATATGGAGATGAGAAGGGTATCAGAGTAGGAAAGACAATAAAAGACACTTTATTTGCTTTGTACAAGAATTATAAAGAAAAAATGGAGCCTCAATGCAATACTTCAAGAGTTCCACCTATTTCAGAACCAGTTGACAAAGACAATGCTACAGAAACTATGAGTCAAATAGATTTGACAAGACAATCAATCTTTGCGAAGTATAAGAAACAAAAGGCACAAATTCTTGGTGATGGCAATATGTCAGAATTAGACAAATATCTTAATGAAATAGTTGAAGAGTATTGTGATACTTTTGACATTTTGGGATGGTGGAAGCAAAATTGTCACAGATTTCCTATACTTGCTCAAATTGCTCGTGATGTTTTAGCTATTCCAATATCAACAGTTGCTTCAGAATCCGCATTCAGTACTGGTGGTCGGGTACTTGATTGTTTTAGGAGTTCATTGACTCCTAGGGTGGTAGAATGTCTTATTTGTACTCAAGATTGGCTTCGATTAAGTTTGAAATCACTCGACATTGAAGAAATTTTAGAAGATGTAGAAAAACTTGAAAGTGGTAAGTTTTTCTTTTTTAGAATGTCTTATTTGTACTCAAGATTGGCTTCAATTTAACTTATATTTTTTTGGCAGAATTCTCAAAAATTATAATAGACTCATCTTCTTCAACAACACCGGTGCATGGATGAATGATATAATAATCAATGGTATTTTTAAATTTTTGCATAATGTATTTTGTTCACTATGTATCATTCTGAACTGCTAACTCACTAAACTGTTGTATTTAAAGAATCTGCACCTTGCTTTTCCAGTTTATCCTGCACCTTGCTTCAAAGAATGGAGCTGCTTCAGATTATTTCCAGATCCTGCACCTTGCTTTAACAGTTTCTGCTTCAGATTATTTCTAGATTGTTGGAATTGGAACTCTAGCTTTGTTGGATTCAGTTGTTTAAGTTGTTGTGCTAAACTTTGAATATGTATCCATATTATTATGTTTATGTTGGAATTGAAACTCTAGCTTTGTTGGTCATTGTTGTGTACTGCTCTTGCTATTCTTTGAACAAAATCATGGCTTCTGCAGGTAAAGATTTAGATGTTAGTATTACTGTTGCAGATAGTTTCTTCAGAGGTTAATATGCCACTTTTGTTACTTCAGCATGCTTTTGAGTTTAGTTACCTTCTTGTTCTTCTCAAATCTGAGATTAGTTACTTCAGCATGCTTTTGTTACTTCAGCAGTCTTGATATCTTCATCTAATGTCCTAATCAATCGTGTTTTCTGGTCATCTAATGTCTTCATCTAATGTCCCATATATGACATGGAGGGCTTTGAAGGTACATACTAGTTTATCCAAAATAGTGTGATTCCTGTTATTAATTTGTTCTCATACTGGAGGATGGCATTGTTGTTTCTTGTTTACTTGAGTTCTTCCTCACTAGTGTTTAATTCTCTTGTTCAGCATTTCTTTGGTGGAGCCATGGGTGTTTTCACAACAAGGACACTGTTAAATTCTGTGGGAGTATCCAAAAATACAGCTGCATCAGGTGCTGTTGCCATCAATTGGATACTCAAGGTAAATTCTTTGTTTTTTGTGTGTGTTAAAAAAACAGTATCTCATGTAGATGCAAAATTATGTTCTAGTTATCTGCAAAATTATGTTCATGGATGTGTTTACTCTTTTAATGAAGATGATACATCTCTTTTTTGAAGCAACTTCCTATTATCTTTCCCTATAATATTGTAACAAGTTTCGGATTCTTATGAATAGCATTGCTAAAAAAACAATGCTGAATCAAGTAACATTGGGACAAAGAAAGTGACAGGTTATTATTATTATTATTTTGTAATGGGATGGATCAACTTTCACCTTTTTTTTTGTTATGATCTTGACTAAACCTTTTTTCCAGACCACGCACCCAAACTATTTCAGATATATCTATATGTAAACTTGTTTTCTGATCTTACTATTCTTCTTGTATATCCTTGCCTTGCAGGGAATAATTGCTTTAAATAAGAGAACTTCTATACACTTTCAAGTACACATCCTGTAATCTTTCGACTATGATCTGAAGCAGGTACATTTACCTGTAATCTTTCGACTTCATAGCTTCTACATATGGTGTTGATTGTTGATTGATAGTGTATATTTCTCCTCAGCTTCGCTTTGCAGGTGATCTTTTGATGGAGTTAGGTGCAGGAGTAGAGTTAGCAACTACTGCAGTTCCACAGCTTTTCTTGCCACTTGCTTGTGCAGCCAATGTTCTGAAGGTTAGGAAGCAAATTTATGTGCTCTGTGTCTACATTCTACTGAAGGATAAAACTTAAAAGGATGTACATGATGTGTAATCTCTTATCTGTTTCCCTTAAATTGTTTGCTGTTCTTATTTTGTTGCGTGGTTAGTGCTTTGCTAACAATCTCTTTTTCTTCTATCATTTGATGCATTTTGACCATTCATGCTGGCTGCATGTATTCTGTGAATCTGGTTGTAATTTTTGTCAACAAAAAACTATCAGGTCGTTAAATCGTGGAATATATATACCAGTTGATTTGTAAAAGTGGAATTAAATTATTTGTGCAAAAAAATCGGTTAATTCGGTTAAAAACCGAATTAACCAATTTTTTATCGGTTCGGTTTATTCGATTATCATAGCAAAATTCGGTCGGTTCGGTTTGATCAAAATAATTCGATTAATTCGGTTTTCGATTTATTCGGTTTGATTCGGTTCGATTTTAACCGAATACTCACCCCTGCAAGTCTCAACTCATTCTCTACACTCACATTTTTTTCACTAATATTTATAATTTTATTTTTATTATATTTATTTTATAATAGTCAACGTTGTCAGACAATGTATTTCTTCGATAAAATTTCTATTTTATTTATTAGTGCATTCTTATTTAAAATATATTTTTTATCATTAAATAATTAATAAATACTTTTAAATATTTTAATAAAATACAATATAATGAAAAGTCACGATCACAATTTAGTAGTAGATTTTAGGGCTAAAAATATTGGATCATCTTGGATCCACCAACGAGTATGAAAGTCACCCAACTCATTCAATACTATGGGTTATGCTCGAAATTTCTAATCGGGTTGGCACAAGAGCAAAGTTGAAAGATTACTATTACCAATAAGTACTCAAACATAACCAACCAACCCAATCCTCAAATTTCTCAATTATTGCATCAAAATGTTGAAGTGGAAGATATGTTTGAAACCACAAACATAGAGGAGGAGGAGGCTAGGACGAGAGCATCTTTAT
Source organism: Curcuma longa (assembly GCF_044706935.1). NCBI lineage: Eukaryota > Viridiplantae > Streptophyta > Magnoliopsida > Zingiberales > Zingiberaceae > Curcuma > Curcuma longa. The sequence continues at coordinate 9,892 of NW_027432182.1, forward strand.
CTTTAGGTAACATTGGTTGTAATATAATCACAAATGATACAACCAAGTATTCTGACATTAATTATTTTCAAAATGATGATGAAAGAAAGAGCCCAAAGTAGGAGTTGCAAATCTTTTGGTGGAATTGGCCACCTAACTTGCCATATAAAATCACACGACACTATTATAGTTATTATAGTAAAATAACCATCTTTTTTTTTTAAGTTATAAGTTGTTCACAATGAATAACTTTAAAACATAAAATTATTTTAATTCCCATGAATAAAACTAATTAAACTAAACTGAATGGTCAACATTAAAAGGAAAGCTAACTTTTCTTGCTTGAGTTGAAACTTGTTTAGGTTGAGCTAAAACCACATTAACTTATAGTTTATTCACACAATTTAGCTACTTTGTGATCCAACATATTGGTTTAATAGGATTTTAGATGGACATGACAGGATATTATTCCCAACACCAAAACCAACCAACAGCCTAGTGCCTGATGGTTTTCAGCATCCTCCTCTCATTTCAAGAGATGTAAATGCGAAAAAAACATAAAAGTTATAACTTCCTATACATCGAAAGAAAATATATATAAAGGCATAATGTATAAGAAGCAATCACAGAAGTGGCTATAATTACGACCAAGTGGGAGGGAGCAGTTTGGAGGAGAACAATCAATCTTTTGATGCAAGAAACAGAATATGTATGAGATGATGATAGTGCCTAAGACATTAGACCTGACGTCTTGGCTGCGAGATGGAGAAGTGCCCGCCTGTGATAAAGAGTGCGGAGCTTTTTGTACTTTTGTACAAAAGTTGGAAGGTCAATCTCCTTGTCAAGTAGCTGCCTGTTTAGTGCCTCTGATTCCTCATCCACCTCATTCATTCTCTCTACAAGAATAATAATAGATGACAATTATTGTTGGCATAGGAACTTGTCGACTGATAGATAGATGAGCATATGTTGCATGAAATTCATTGGCTCCAGCACATGCCTTACTGAAAATGCTGCTCATGAAAAGTATGTAATTTTAATCTGGAAATAAACTGGCTGAGATCAGCAAGAAAGGTATGTGTGATTTATCAGCTCAAAAGGTTGTAAAGGTGCATCTATAGAGAAATGCCTGCCACCGCCCACAATATAAAGTCGAAGCAGTTATTATATAACTGAGAATGAGGATGATAGTCTTTTCTTTAGCTTTAACTAATAAATTGTCAGGTGTAACCTCATAGAAGTTTAAAAGTGAATTTCATTCCACTATCAATTAAATATATGAACTTAGACTTTAGACACCCAAGGAACTATTTCAAACCAGTTAATTTGTTACCGTGAAGCTTTTCCAGTAGTCCTGATGGCGAGCAACGTCCCAGGGTTTCTTCTTTTATCTTCTCCAGTTCAGTTAATTTCTCTTTAGCAGCTGCCAACTCTGATGTCCGGATAACAGTGCACTGCATACAAATAAATTTTAGATAAAAGGGGAAAAGGAACCTACAAGCAATGCACTGCGTGCAAATGAAAGAAATTTAGACGGGAACAAAAAGAAGAATCTAGATTATGCAACAAAATTAGTAACCAAAAACATACATGAAGCATCAAAGATCTAATTGTAATCAGATTAGGGATTACTTACAAATTTATATATGCCAATCTCAGGGGTCTAAAATGTAAAATAATAAAAAGATTACATATTTCTCCATTCTATCATGATATCAAAGCTGATAGGGAATCACCACTCATTTTTTTCTCTCATTGAACCGTCTTCCCTGTTGCATGGGCAGCAATATCTTCTCATGCAAGCACTTGCTACTCTCCACCAAGGCCACATTCTTGGTTCATGGATCAAACCATTGGTTCATGGATCATGAACCTTCTGTGCCACATGTTCTATTCTGCACACTCAATCCCTTCAGCAATGAGCAATGGCGCCCATCCAGTCATCAAGGATATCATCTTTGTTCTCTATTATATGCAACACCTTTCCATTCTGAGGATTTCATTTGGCAAAATTTCCTGGTCTTCCAGAGTTTCTTCAGTTTCTTTCCATGCTCTGGAAGACAACAGCAGCCTTCAATTTCTGTTGCAGTTTTATCAATTTCCCCAACAATAGCAGTTTAGTTCCTTCCAGAAGTCATTAATCTTCAAGTTTTCAAACCTTCTTTCCTGAAATCTGGCTATCTTAATCAGATGTCACACTCTTGGGTTACCTCACAGTCGATCCATTCTAAAACCCTCCAAAGTTTTGCAAGTTCTACAAAGAGGTTAAATGGAAAACAAGTATGCATCTTGGACTTCTGTTGTCCAGGTAACGATTTATAAGCCAGGGGCAATTGGATCACCTAACAACAAGGATTGCAAATATCCTTGAACCAAACAGAGCCATGTAGGTGATGGTCGATGCACGAAGCAAACTTAGGTAGTGGTTGTATGAGGATTGAAATCAATTCAAAGAAAATAAAATAAGTACCAAATAGGAAATAATTTTCTTAGAGAAAAAAATAAAAATGATGATCTTAACTAACCTAAATCTTTAAGCTAATTAAATTAAATTCTTTAGTGGTTCAGGCATTGTGGGATAATAAGATAATTTAGTAAGTATATAACTACTTTTGTAAAGCTTGGAGAAGAGCTTTTACAACTGCTCAGCCTGCCCTTCATTCCCAGAGTGCAATAAGGCTAATTTAATCAAATATGGTTAATAAGTTAAATTAATTAAGTTAATAAAATTTAATTGAATTATATAATTTAAATCTGATTTAATTAAATCAAACTAAATTAAGTTGTTTAATTGAAATAATAAAATAATTGTTATTTGATTATCAAATTAATATTATGTAATTAAATTAATTTAACACATTTTTAAGAATAAATTAAATATTTTAAATCATGATTTAAAATCTCGCACCATATCAAGTGACACAGTTGAAACATATTGTTCTATTAAATTGTAGAAACTCTTTAGCAAAAGGTGGAATCCACCACCCTAACGGTCCCACACGGTCGGTCCCACAACCATCTATGAGGAGGTAAATCGAAAAACTGCAATTGGCTACGATAGAAGAGGGCATTACCTCGGCTTCGCCGAGATTTCGACCCTTGCCCACTTCAGTAACTCTGCTCCGTCGTAACCAACTCAACTATACCCCGGAGGCAAATTATAGAAACTCAATACTACGGCACAGATAATGCTTCCTATGTCATTATGTCAATGAATAATATCATATGATACCAAAACTTGGCACCCCTTAAAATGCTACAAACCAGGTCAAGATGATGAATTGAGATAATGTTGTTATTTTTTTTACTTTGTGTCAATACAAAATAATAAAATTTGTACACAGTCCAAATTTAAATATATAATTGCTATAGTTGGTTTTTTTTTTGTAGTTTGTGTAAATTAGGCAAATTGTAGCATAGTGTGAATTACGCAAGTTCTCCCCAAACATGATATCTACATCAAATTATTATGTTCTTCTACAAGGCAATCGGATATCTTGAAAGAGCAAAAAGTAATTGATTATAGCCAGGAAGCGTAGAGTCTGGATAGAAGGCTCTGGCTTCAACTACACATGAACTTATCCAGCCTAAACATATAATTTGATGGTTGAGTTGGATTATGTTCATATTGAGCCAATGAAACTAAATTGGGATGATTTCATGAGAGAACAAACACAGATGACAACTCATTTATTAATTCTAATGATTTAGGAGCACTTCTTTAGAAAAGATTGGAATTTAAAATAGTTGTAAAAGTTAAATTTTTACAATATTTTTTAACCAACTTAAAGAGGAGTGTTGAAGACCTACTAGGACTGCTTTACAAATCTAACAATCATAGGGGTGTATATGTAAAATGACAATAATATATATATATATATATATATATATATATATATATATATATATATATAAATAAGAGAAGAGGAACTACCTAGGGATCAACCCTAATAATTTTCCCTACTCTAACATAAACAACAAAAGACCACCACATTAAACTTATTTATCCGCACAAGGTTGCATGTGCACCTAAAAACGCACACACATAAGCAGAGGAAGGGAAAGAAAACTAATAGATATAAAAGATAGAAATCAGAGCTAACCTGGTTTCTAAGCTCCAAAATTTGAGGTTCCTTTTCCAAGTTCTCCTCTGCAATGTTTGCTTTTTCTCATGAAACAATGTGAAGAAACGATGCAGCATATAATAAAGAAGATTGATTACTTACTAGCAAGTTGCAATGTCTCCTTCCGAAGTTCATCTCTTAGCTAACAGAAAAAGGGCATATCATCAGTAATTGTGTTGAAGTGCCGAACTATAGCTAGATAATTTTGGTCAAAATGAACAACTGTAGAAAGACTGTTCTATGACCAACACACTAATATGTTAGCAGGAAAAAAGAAACAATTTTAATAAGAACAAATCTTGTCTATACCTACTAATGTTCATTTTAGCATTAATTATTAGCTGAAACAATTGAGCTGATATGAGAGGTGTAGGAGCTATAGATATCATAGAAGAATCACTTTTCAACGCTCCAAGACGTTACTAGATGTGGGACTAAGGAACCAGATAAACAATTTTTTATTTGACAAATTGATGAACAGCATCTCTCTCTGATTTCTTAAATAAAAACAAGAGACAATCAAAATTAGTACTGCCATGTCTTTGTGCTCCCATTTGAAGGAAACCAAATCTGCAATGAATTTCTTAGGAATCCATCAACTATTAAGTAGGACAATGTAAAAGCAACAAGTTATCCAAATATCAACTCAAACTCATTGGAGGATAATTAAAATCGTTTAATTAGAAAGAGAGCACAATGCTTATCCTTAAATGATGTATCAACAATCATAGACCACTATTTAAACATGTATACTAAAACAAATGATTATTATCAGAAAGAAAATTAGAATATTCATGGACTAATGCATATTGTTTTTACAGAGAATGCAATTACAGGAAACATATAAATGCTGCCAACGTAAACAGTTTGCATGCCTACATCCGTTCTTTTTTTAAGAAAAATATATTAAAGGTTCGAGTGCCTCAGATTCATGGAGTGTCATTGTTGTCATTAGACACCACTAGGCAACCTTCAACTGAATGCTATGAACTCTTGTGGATTATACAACATGCACAAATATTAGTACACCAACAATTAAGCCTTGTCACACTAGGTGGGATGGCTATATGGATCCTTCTATGTTTATATCATCATTTATATTTAAATAAATTTTATCTTATTCTATTGTTACTAACAAAGTCTTTTTTGGTCTTCCACTTCCTCGTTTGATGTGCACATTTATCATAATTTTATAATAATTAGTAAAAATGCAAAATTAAAGAAAGAACATCATCTTATTGTTGATGCAAGGAGCACTAGATAATCAAACCTGTGTTTTGATCATAGCAAAAAGTTAAGTTAAGATTATGTTGTGTATTGATAAGTTATTTAAGTGTGCAGGCAGCACAAGAAAGTTTTAGTTGGAGGCTAAACAAAACAAACCCTAGTTGGAGGCTAAACAAGAAGTCCTGGTCAGTGGGACTGAGTAAAAAGCCTTAACAGATCGAGGACACTAGGCAGGTCAGTGAACCGGACGTCTATCAAGTCGATAGGTCTGCGGGGATCGGACATCAAAAGGAAAACCTGGAGGTCAAAGAATCGAATGTTGAGCAGGAAGTCCAAACAGATATGGAGAACCGAATGCTTGACAAAAGGTAATCTCTACTAAGAGGAGTAGGTGAGGACACGTTCCCTTGAAGGGAACAAACAATAGGTGTCGGTCTAACCTAGAGTTCCACTAGAAACCCAAAGTCAAGATCAGACAATAATAAAACTGTCTAAAATTAAATTCCTACATTGTATTTGTATTATGCTAACTGTGTAATGCAAGAAAATGAGGTCAAAGGAATTTCGTATTCCGGGCTCTCTATTGGATCCGAACGCTTGGATGATCTAGGCACCCCTATCAGATCCGGATGCTCAGGCAGTTTTTCTTCAGGTCAGCAAGGCGGATAAGGTAGCAAATCCCGATTGACCGGGCCACATCAGCTTCTAGGCACTCGGAAGGAATTCAGGCGTCCAGAGAAGGATAAGACGCAATAGAATCAAGTCTAATCCGAGAATCGCCACGTCAACATTTCAAGCGTCCGAAAGGGAATCAGACATCCGGAAATGCTAAGTCGGCGATTACAACGGATCGGATAGCCCACGATGGGGGGCGCCGAAAGGGGATATAGGCGCTCCGAATTACTCAATAAAAGTAGTCGTGAAAAGAACCTACTAGACAATTCACGACGATTCTACAACCGTTATTCATGTGCTCTATGCTCCCGAGACATTGTTGTAACACCAAAACACTACACCGACATTGGTCAAGCTCTCAAGTAAAGTCAATAACTAGTAGCATAGTCTTTTTATCGTATTTTATGAATTCATTCTCAATAAACGCTAAACGTGTTACCATTCCTCATATTTGTAAAAGACAAGACTCTTTCTCGTTGTGAGAAAGAGTCTTTTAATGGATTGTCCATCGGAAGCAATTAAGGACTGCGAGCCTTGGAGTAGCAGTCAAAGGCTGTGAAACAAGTAAAATAAATGTATCATTTACTGTGTGTTTTGATTTTTATTTTCTACTGTGTACTCTAAAGTTTTCGAAAACAAGTGAAAAAGTGAAGCGCACTATTCCTACACCTGCAAAACCCCCTCTAGCGCTCTAAACAATCCTACAATTATATGAAGTAGACCAAAGAACATAAAGAAAAAGTGGGATAACATTATTAAAAAGGATAACAGGAAGAAAGAAACCAAAGACAATAAACACAAAAAGCACTCTTCTCATGCTTACATTATTCTGAATTTTTACTTGGTCAAGAGAATTAAAAAAGGTGGCATATGCTTCCTTGTCTGTTAAAAGCTTTCTCAGTTCATCAACACTGCAAAAGATGTAGAACAATGCTGAAATTAAACACATCCATGGTGACAAGCATTAGATTATGGAGTATCTGTAATGAATTTTCATAATTATCCACAGTGATATCCATCACAAAGTCAATGGTAAAATATAAATTGCATGCCTCCTATACATACACACACATATATATACAATTTTGTACCCACTTTTAATGTGCAACAGATAATATGCTAAAAAATATAATTAATGTATACTTCTTATAGGATCAAGTTTTAGCTAACTTATAAAGACTACCACGTCTCAAGTTGAGCTTGATAAAAGATAGAGCTCAGTTCAAACTTGATAAGCATTTTAATAAACAAGAATTAACACAAAATATTGAGCTTGATTAATATCGAGCTTAACTTGATCCTTTTTTTTAATAAATTTTGAACTTGATTAATATTGAGCTAAGGTTGAGCTTATTTGAAGGGGAGCTTCGCGCAACAGTAAAGCTGTTGTGGTGACTTAGAGGTCATGGGTTCGAGTTTTCATAAACAGCCTCTTGCAAAGCAAGATAAGACTGCGTACAATAGGTCCTTCCTCGGGACCCTGCATTGACGGGAGCTTCCTGCACCGGACTGCCCTTTTTTGGAGTTGAGCTTATTTATTATAATAAACAAACTTAAACATAGAGTCGAGCTTAGAGGCGCTTACCATACCACTTCTCTATTAGCCATTTGCTATGTTGATCTTAATTCACTCATTACCAATTGATTCACTCTCGTTGGTTAATCCCTTGAAGCTCTACTGCCACTTTTGCACGCATTCAATACATTAAACTAATAAGCCCTTTCTTTGAGCAACCAAGATCTAGTCTTCTGGTGTGGTCACTCACCTATTTTCTCTTCTTATATAATTTCCTTCTTCCCCCTTTTTGTACCACTACTATACAGAATCAAAGCAAGAGTTAGATTGATTTTCATAATTCATCCACCTCTTGCTTGATTTCAACATATTCCTGCTCAATGTCAGATGATTTCAAATGTTGCCAAGGGAATTTTGATGTTTTCCTAAAATGTTTAATCACTCTTTGCTCCCCCCCCCCCCCCCCCCCCCCCCCCCCCCCCCCCCGTCCAATTTAGTCAATTGTATCAAAATTAATTAATTTTAGCAATCATGGCTGTATTTGATAGTGTATTATGTTGCAAACCAATAGCTGAAACACATTAAGAAGATGATGCTGTTTGGACCAAAAGAGTTTATACAACTGATCATGAGTTTGACAGTCAACATATTGATAGCAAAAGGATTTGAAATGTTGTTGAGAGGCGCCCGTAACAACTAAGTAACTAGCATATTATGTACGAAAACATCCAAAGGAGAAAAAAATAGTTCCCAGCTTGTATATGAGAGGGCCTATAGATCTCAATTTTGGGGATCATTTAAGATGAAAATTAAAGATCTTGGCGTGCAACAAGATGAACCAATGAAGAGGAAGCTAAAGCATGCTTGATTTCTGTATCTAAATATTATAATTAAGTGTATAAAGTATATATATATATATATCTAGTTTACAATTCGGTTTCTATTCAGTCTCACAACTTAAATTCAACAATTATCAGACCCATGCTGTAGAATCATGCACAAATAGCACATAAATAACAGATAAACACACCATGCATGCGAAAAATAGACTGTATATAACTAAATAATGTTTTAAGTGGTTAAAAAATCCATGAGCAGAGTACCTTTTGTTCTTCAACTGAGCAATTATACCAGCAGCCTCAGTAGGTGATGACTGCCCATGAGATGGTGACTGGGGATGATCATAAGTTCTTTGACGAACACTACCACCAGAAGAATTGTTTGCAGTTGAAGCTTGTGAAGGTGAATTTACTGATGGAGGATACCAAGACTGAGTTGGAATTTCTTGGAAATTTGGCTGAGGTGGCTGTTGTTGGGCAGCCCTGCAAACAAATTTAGGAAATTTTGAGAACAGAAACATCTTTCTCAAACACTAACTTCAGCATTTCTTTCTCATATATGTTCATACCAAAGAAAGATTCATTACATTTACTATATACTTAAATGTTAGATAATACCTTTGCATCAAACTTAAACCAAAAAATGCCCAATGTTCAAAATCTTGAATCGTGCAGCATTTTTGGTTTTCAACTGAAGCGACATTATTTGAGTACCATGGCATATGATGCCAATGGAAAATTGAAGGGAGATGAGAAATAAGATAATGGACAAAAAGAAGAAAAAAAGACAACTTTATTTCTAAGCTCAGACTTTGTATTCAATCTTGAACTTTGTGTTCAATCTAGGATGGTACAGTTTTGGCATTGACATTATATTGTATGGGCACAAGATATAAATAATAATTATACATTATTTCAATTCATCTTGATGTGTGTTGTAACATGTCAAGGATGTCTAGTATTGGAATAACATTACTCATGGAGATGATTGACCAAGAGACAGGAGATAAAGCGACAATTGGACTCATACACAAGCACTCATGCAAGAACATTGAATTGTCTTTATATTTACAAGATATTTTCATTTAGGGTTTTGGCTATTCATCCCTCTCTAGTCAATGCATGCCTCCATTCACACAATCCTACACCAAATTATTTTTTTAATTAAAAATTGATCAAAGTTTTGGAAAGAGATGGTGAGTATCAACTCTTTATTTTCTCTAAGCACTACCCCAAAACTATGCATTGTGATGGTCAAAGAACATTTATCGTACATATATAACCTAGTGTTTTACATTAAGCACGTTTTACACTTCTTTTGATAAATAGATTGTTGATATTTTCTTAAGCCACATAGTGGTTTATGTTTGTGTGTAACAAGTTGGCTCAAATAGTACCAATCTAAGAAGTGTTAAATAATGGGCATGGTACAATATCATTTTTTTAGTAATGTATGATTAGTTGGGGCGCTATACAAACATGGGTTGTAAGCTCATAATTGACATGATATAAAAACCCTATTATTGACTCCACCAATATCCAGGTTAAAGAGCATTTAATAAAAAAATGATAAATAATCATAAGGAAAAAATTGACAAGTCATTAGCAACAACTTTTATGCTACTTGTGTCACCACAACTTATATGAACGTATATAGAAATCGGTGCAAATTCTGAAACAAATGTAACAGTCTAAGCAAAATAGATTTGGATGTCTTATTTGGCACAAACAAATATAAAATTAAAAGAGCCGCCTTTAGAAAATTAGTCATTGGACGCATGTGCTTGTTCCCCTAAAACTAATATAAACCAAGTAAACTAATAAACATAGCAATTTGAAACATTGTCCATATGACTGCATCCTCTTTCATTAGAAGGAACAAGTTCCTGAAATTGGTGATAGCTCATCGATTAAGAGCAATAGCTACCTGTGAGATTACTAATTAAGATTTCCTTGTATAACAAATTTTGCAACTTGAAGATTTTCATGTTAAGAAAATATCTAGAGATGAATTCAAATGAGGACTGCATTCAAAAGGGCTTTGCATAATAAGGACATCAACTCACCCAAAAATTGGAAACTTCCAATTCATTTTAGCAGCTGTTGGAATCTGCAAAAAAAATGCGAGTAAACCTTCAAAAGAATCACAACACCAGAAAAACAAGAAGAAAGAAAGGAATACTGAAGTTCAAGAATTTAACTGGAAAAATAGTAATTAATTTCTAAAGAACAAATGCTGATCTAAACTTTCTAGAAGTTTTCTACCCCTCTATCACAGCCAACAACAATGTGATCATAATCATACCCAGCAGCTCATCCATGTAAATAACAGATGTAGTTACCACAAGCATTACTAACTCGTAAATTTACTCTCATAATACCCCAAAATGAACCACAAGATAAATAAGCTCAAGGATTTATATTTCGGCGCCCTTTTGTTCCCAGATTTGTGTCATTTTGAAGAGGAAAAATACATCATTGTTTATGATTATTTTAAATCCAAAAAAGGAAACTAAATATGAATAAGCGAAGTTTAAAATATCATTCCAAACCAGGTATTGGCCACCAGTGACGTGCCAACATACTGAGAAAAGTGCCAGTGGTCTTATGTAGAAGAACAAATCAAGAAGAAAAAGACCTTGTCGTGTTCCAAGATGGAGATGCAATAGCTCATAAGGAAAGGGTATCGATGTCATTTTTCATGAGTTCTTCAATAGGATGATTTGTGACACTCAGATCAAACAGTAGAGTACAGTATTTTAATCCATGCAAATAAGACATTGTAACGTCCTATGTAATCCCCTAAGCACAAAAAAAAAGGAAAAGAGGCACATCAACGATCATGGTAGAGATCTTGTCCTTGCTTCCAAGTGTGGATGTCAAAGCTCTTCACCTCTCACCCGCTCTCTTCCTTGTTGGGTCAACAATTACACAGGGGGAGGTCACAAGATGGCTTAACAACGTGCCAGTGTGAATAATGGAAGACCATAAGATAGGTCACCATGACCCTATTCCATTTAGGATAAAAATGGGAAGAACTATCCAAAAAAAGGGTGGGAAACTAAAAATGGGTTAGTTTTATTACTAGTTTACAACTTATTTAAAATTAAATTGTTATATTACTATGAAATACAGACACAGAAAAATAAAAATTAAACATAATATTTCATGTTTCTAAAACATAAATATTTATACTTTAAATAAAATTAATCATCAGCATCAACTTTAAGGTTTGCAACAAAATGGTTAGTGAAAAAAATAAGTACAACTAAATTAACAAAAAAAATATAATTCTTGGTCATAAGAAAATCTATGAATCTATTTTATATAAATACTCAAAACAAAAATTCTTCAGCAATCTACACGTACCAAAATAGAGAAACATTAAACCTTTTTCTTCCTTTGTATATCTTTATTTTCTAAACATACTATGCAGCAACTAATACAAGGAATTGCCATCTGAAGTAGCACATAATGGCACTGATATCAAATTTGCAATTTGATTCAACATCAAATCAAACCCTCAGATCACACAAACAAGAAAATGAGCTGAAATTGATAAAACAAAGAGATATCTCATACACTAAAAAAGAACTACACCAAGATTAATCAAAGGAGACCTTATTAACTATGCTAATAATAATAATCTTTTAGAAAGAATAGTTTTAAACTACAAAATCTTTGTTTCACCTAGTCTTTAAGAAAAATGATTATTTTTTATGAAGATTCTAATTCCTTTCACGATGGGAAATACAATTTTATTCTCAACTCCAATTCCATAGTTTTAAAAAGCAATCTAGGCAACTACTTAGGTAAAAATATAAGAAGACCACTTGCCTAGCAATTAAGTGATGACTGTTAAGTCATCCAACTAGGCAGCTCAAGCAACCTGCCTAGGCAATTCAAGTGGACAGTTGTAGCAACAACAAAATTGAATACCCAAATCACACAAAAACATTGGGACAAATTGATGAAGCAAGCAATAATTATCTCCCGCAGATAATAAAAGGGAAATTTATTAACTGAAAATTGTTCTAATACATTGAATCCAAACCCCTTTTATAAAGGGACAATAAGACTCATTTTTCATAAAATAACAACTAGATTTATCTTAATAAAAACCTTAATTAACTTTTTCTTTCAAAAACAAATAATTTTTATAAATTCTCCAACTATAAATGTAAAAATATAAGTAAAAATTTTAAACAACTTAAACTACTTTAAAATTTTCAATAATTTTAAATAAGATTTAGAAATCTTGACTATGTTATTCTCCCCAACTGAGAAGAACACAACTCCAAGTGAATTATCTTCTCCTCTTATTGGTTTGTCACTTTTAAGCATAAGGAACAGTAGGTTCACTGACTTTGTTAGCAATGGTTTTTCATTATTCTTTTTCTTTGAATGTCTCTTCCAATAGGCAAAAATTTGACGCAATTCATTCTCTTTCTACATTTTGGCTTGATTTTTTTGTCGCGCTTTTCAATAAATAAGAAAACATATGAGTTTATTGGTGGGTGAGAATGTTTTCCCAATCTTCATTGAAATCATGGTATGCGAAGGTAGTAATGATGAGAATAAGTCTACATCACTTGTAACAAAGTCAACATACAAAGAAAAAATAATAAAAAATAAGTCTTCATTGAAAGAATAGTTTTAATCTAGCAAGGTCTTTGTTTTACCTGGTGCAAGACAAAATAGTTATTTGATGTCTATAACTATGAGAATTGCAATTCATGATTAAAAATACAATTTTATTCTTAATGAAAGACTATAAAAAAAAAACATTGAGTATTCAAACCAAACTAGATAGTAACTATTGCAAATTAGGAAATCCAATTATCAATTAAACTACCACAGAAAAGATAATCTTACCAAATGAAACCATACCAAACTGTATGAAACCTAAATTAGAAGAATTATCAACTAATATTTTGAAATTCAAATGGATTCTTTTTTTGACCTAGAACTTTCTAAATTATTAGTTCCTTGTTCACATCACCATGTCACCAATATCTTTTGTTTCTAACAAAGGAAACAATGTCTACACCACCACCAATAACTTGTCCTACATATAACATGAAAGAATTTTGTGTGATTTCTTCTCCTCATGAGCCATCGCTTCTCCCACACCATCTCCATCTTTGCCTTGCACTTCCTCACCCTTGCTTGACCCAACAGGATCCCTTCCCATCACAAAGCATCATGGAAGTCATGTGCCTTGAGGGAAAATCCTAGGTTTTTTCCTGCCGATCTCAATTATGGCACCATGACCTCCCTCCCGGTTTTAGACTTAAGCTACCTCACGCTGAACAGACACTTCTCTGTCATTGCAGCAGTAGGGATGAAGTCAACCAAATGGCGATTTGCATGGGTCAAACTCGCTCCTCACTTACCTCACGCTGTCACCAGGATGGCGCGGAAAGGGCTAGCAATGTTTCGGGTATCCACGACTTCCCCAAATGCTCAAACCCATCCCACTTAATTAAAAGCTCACACGACCCACTAAATACTCGGCCAATATTGCAAATTGCTGCCTAAACCCACCCGTTTATTTGATAAATAAAATCAAAATTATGGATTGTATCCAGATCACCAAGCATCCAAATCAAGAAGATTCCCATAAAATGTTTGATCAAAAATAATAACAACTATATTCCTAAGACACAAATTGAATACAAAACAAAAATATTTCACCACCAAATCCTGCTGCGACCGAGCTGAATAAGAAGAACTACGTCGGAGAAAGGAGGGACAAGGCCGTAGCCGCTAAAAATTGGAACCTGAAACTAGATGTCGTGGGAGAGAGCAAGAGCGGGATCGGCCTGCAAGGTCGGAAGAACAGAGGTCGCGAAAAGAGTAAAAGAGTGACCTACGGTAGAAAGCTAAGGGGGCTCCGAATGGCCTACGAGATCGGAGGAATGAGATCGCATGAGGAGAGGGATGGCACGCGGAGAGGCAAGCGGACATCACACCGACTCCGGCACGAGATCGCAATAGCAAGGCAGAGGACTAACCTGAGGGAGAGGCGGTTGACCAGATCGATTCAGGCGAGCAGAAGCAGGGCGGCTTCGAGATCGTCACCGAGATAAAGCGAGAGGAAGGGGAGACGCGGAGACAGGGACGGTTTCCGGGGAGCGGAAAGTTGTGCGAAAGAGGACGAGAGAAATCGACGGTTTGCGTGCATAAAAAGAAAATCGCGAGCCCAAGTCGATCGAGAATGGTGGGCCATTAGCGGGCCGACAGTTGGGCCGGACATCCCACCATTAAATCCGTCTGATTTATACTGTGTTTTAGATAGAATTGTTAAACGAATGAATCTACGACGGAACAATCAGCCTATTAAAAATTCGATTATAAAATCTCTAATTTAATCTAATCTAAGACGGATTGCGAGTTAGAGGATCAATCCATGAGTCTGTCAAAAAATAAAAAAATATTTAAAATTTTAAGTTTAGATTACCGTTTAAATTGATTAAGTTAAAATTTTTAAATTTGAATAGTGATTTAGACAGATCAAACTCACTAATCCATTGAGTTTTCTACTTAAATTTTAAATTTTAAAATAAATAAATAAACTTTAATCAACCCAAGTCCGTCACGGATTAACCCATGCGAATCGTAAACCTAGACGGGTCAATCCATCTGAACTCATCTTAAAATTGATTAATAAAATTTTAATTCAATCGATCTAAATTATTTAGTTTAGCGGATCAATCCAACAAACTCAATCAAAATTGACAATTATAATTTTAAATGGAATAGTAACCAATCGACACTCTTTAATTTTTACCTATTTTTAATTTCGACTAAAGGTTATTTTTATGATAGAAGATAAAACTTGCATGGTAAGAATAAGGGTATGAACAAATCTTTATATACATATAGACATAAATTTTAATTTATAATTATCTAAACTACATTAGATTTAAAAAAAAAATCTTATAACAAATTTTATATATTGAAAAAATACATTTCAAAATACTAATTAATTAATATAGATAGAAATTTAATTTAAAATTCTTTAGATTTTTAAAAACTTTTAAAATTAAATAATTAATTAGCTGAGGATAATTATAATTGAGTGCTAATTAATATCTATCTATTAATTAATTAGTTGAAATTAAAAGCCCACGTTAAACTTCATATATAGGTTGAGATCTCAATAATATTATTAGTTGTTTCTAATTCTAGATTTCCCTCATACATATTAGTCAAAATAATTGACATAGAAATTCATAAATTTCACTTAAAATATCTATAGATATCACTATAATCCATAATCTAATTTTGAAAAAAAAAATTCTTCTCTATTGCAGACCAACTTGAGCCCATCTTGTCCCATCTGAACTTGCAACCCAATCGAACTAGTCTATTTAGGTCAGTTTTAAATGAGTTTATAAAATTTCAATTTAACCCTCTTGAATTGTTTAGTAGGACAGATCAACCTGACATGTCTAATCCAAATTGACGACTCTACTCACACCTTGAGCGATTGACACCATCATATTTGATAATAAACCATATGCTTCATCATAGCCCCTCTCTCACACACACAATGATATGATAGAAGTATTCCGTAAAACGTTATTACTCCGCTACAGGTGTTTACAGATAACAGCAATTCATTCATAAGACACAATGACGACGTCTCAGAATAGTAGCACTTTAAATTCCGAGACCAACGAACTTTTTCATAGGCTTTTTAGACTCCGAATGCACAAGATGAGATTAATGCTCAAAGGATGAGTTGAATTATTCGATGATATTTTTAGCATCTGGATGGATCTATTTATAGATAGGGAAGAGGTAGAATACCCTTTTGGCGAGTGGATGTGACCTTTGGATAGGATCGATCTGGGTCGTTCGATCTGTAGGGTTATAACCTTTCAAATCAACCTTTAATCTTATCCATCAGATCTAGAGGGTTGTGACCCTTCAGATCCCTTTTTGTCGTCAGGTGTCAGATCTGGATCCAAAGATCCATTCGATCTGACGCTTCAGATCAAGCACCATCACCAGCGGTCAGATCATGACTCTTCGCGATCCAACGCTCTAGATCACATCACATACGATCCATCACACCTCTTTGATCAATGGTTGTCATCCGTTCGCCCAGTCAGCAATCCAGTCATCTCTCCCTGCCACATGGATGTCACATAAGCACTGTCACATCACCCGAGTATCACATAGGCACTGCCACGTCCTCTGGAGTATAAAATTGAACTCCTCAATGCTCCTCGCGACGATGTGAAATGCAAAGTGCGCATTGTGTGCGGGTCGTAGGCTCACAGGTGTGAGCAGGTAAATTTAAACTCCTCAATGCTCCTCGCGACGATGTAAAGTGCAAAGTGCGCCAACAAAGTGCTCATTGTGTGTGGGTCGCAAGCTCACAAGTGCGAGTACCTGCTCGCCCGTGAGAAGAGAGTACATGTTAACGCCATTAACATAGCAATATTAATAAGAAAGGGAAGTCCATCATATTTTTTCGATGTGGGATTATTCCCCATGCACTTCCTTGTATAACATTAATTAACAATTAATGTTATTTTGGACTGACTTTGAATAATTAATTTTTTATTCACCCTTAATCGATTTTGAACAAATTAATAGTCTAAATCTATCTACGCGAAATGTAGATTTCGATTTTGAAGTCAATTTTGACTTTCATCGATTGATGACACTACGATTTTTTCATAAAATTGTATTAGTCGGTTAAAGCCCCAATATCCAACAACACCTTGATCATATCCTCTTTTTATATATATAGATGACATTGAAGGTGTGTTGCTAACTACATATGAAAAACATAAAACAAAATAATTCCATCTAATTTTATTTTTTTATATAATTTAATTAAATATCAGGGAAATTAAGTACATAGTGACACTAATTTGTTATCCTAGATTGTGATTATTCCAATGATGGAGCTAAGAAAATCATATTGGATATAAAAAAAATTAGATAATCAATTATCAAAAATAAATATAGGAATTGATACGATGAATATATGAAATAATAACACTTTCTATTTAAACATATATATTCTAATTTTTAATGATTACTTAACTTACTACAATAATCATTAAAATGAAGTTATAATTTAAAATAACTTGTACAAAAATAGGAGCAATACATGTAATTCCAAAAAAATAAATCTATTATTTCAAATAACTTACACAAATATAGGAGCAATAGTACAATTTTAAAATTTTTAATTATTCATCCACATATTCTAACAATAAAACTTACAAAGATGGGAAAAAATACTTTAATCATTATAATATAATTAGTAAGATACAAAAAATAGATATAAAAATTATTATTTATTAATTTATTTATTACATTTATCCATTTTAAGTAACACTTGCATTTTTTCATATTCTAAAAATTTATCGATAATTGATTTAATACTGAAAGTTTGAGCAATTTTTTTCAATATAAATCAATAATGAACTAATCAAAAAATCATCTTTCATCTTATTTCACAATCACATCTTAACAATCTTCATTAATTAAAATGTATGTTCCATAATTACAATAGAAACTGAAAGAGTCAAAATAAGTCTAATGAATCAGTCCACAAAATAGTAATTCTCTTTCTTTACTGTCTTCGATAATAATTGATACAATCCTAAAAGTGTTGACACATACTGAAAATATTAATTGCACCAAATGTTGATCTCAAAAAGCTCCAATTAATATGTTCCGGTCACGTCATAATACTTTATATGCAACATTTTATGTCTTGTAAAATTATTAGGAAAAAATTTTCAATAAGTTTGCAAATGTAATTGATATTGAATGATTTGTATCCATCTCTATCTCTTGGATCCAAAGATGAGTTGAGCCGAAGCAATTTTATTGTATTTTTATCAAATCGATAATTCATCTATTGTAATATTGAATATATAGTATTAGTGAATATATCAATTCGATAATTAATGATGCTCTAAGATAACATTTTCTTTACTCAGTTGCCCTCTTCTTGATTAATGAGGAGCTTGTATGTCTGGTACATCTATCTCATGTTTATCACAAAAATTCTTCACCTTGTCAAATAATTGATCTAATCCATTCTCTCTAAATTTCTAGATAAGTTCTTTTGTATTACCAAATGCATCTATAACATTTATAATATCTTGAGACTTATATTGTAGAATTTGACAAAGTTTGTCGGTCATTTCTAACAACTCAAGAACAAAATGCAATATAAACGCAAATTCAAATGATAACATTACATTATAAGCTCCATCAGTTGTTGCTCTACCAGATAAACTATTTTTGTCATTAATGATATCACTTAAAACAAGTAGAACGGGATCAAACAAAACAAGCAAACTATAAAGTGCCCTCAAGTGAGAACCACATCGTGTGGCAAAAGGTGATAACGCTCACCCCAAGCGTCCCTCAATGTTAGCCCCACAGCGATATAAAGGGAGGTAAATCACGATGACCGAACGACCTCTTCAGGTGGGAGGGATTTTATTTTCCAAGGATTGTTTACCTGGGGATTCGATCTCTATTTTCATGTGATAATCTACCACTTGAGTACCAATTCGGTTATGCCCGTGGAGGTAGTGAGAGCCCCATCGTGTATCTCTTGAACGTTGTAATGCCCCCAATTTGATTTTTTTTTTTCCCTCTTCTATATTCAAGCTCATTAGTAGATATCAATTCTGCAATTTGAGTAACATGAGCAATGCACAATTGATCATGGACTTTGGAAGAAAGATTAGTCGAGTGACGAGCATGGATCAGTCAGTAAAATAAAGTCGACTGGAGTTAAGATCGGGACCAAACTAAATACGCAATTTTTATAAATATTTCTCGCGCGAGGGTGGCGGGAACCCTAGGTATTTTCGTCGTCATTGCTTCCCCTCCCCTTTTCTTGCAACCCCAAAGGCTCCTAGGTCACATCTAACACCTAAGGTGGTCCAAGAGGAGATTCCTAAGGAGTTTCCACGAGAAATCACGCACAACCACGCGGAGGAAAGGCTTACAACGCTCCAAAGTTCGTAGGTTTTCCCTAAAAATCCCGTGATCTACACGCAGTAAGTGCAAGAATCGAGGTAAGTACTGCTCACATGCAGTAAGAGTAGTTTCGATGTCGTTTTCATGCTTTTAGAATTTATTTGGCATATCTCTTGTGTTTTTAAGATTTATCAGAAATCTCTATTCCAAGTTTAAGCATGAAATCTCAGTTTTTGAGCATAGAAATTATATTATATG